>NC_066584.1:349243069-349546099 GCF_024323335.1 Lathyrus oleraceus | reverse complement strand
ATGATGAGATTCTAATCTCAAGATTTGCACACTGCTCGAGGGGATCTCAACAGTTTGGCCACTGAGTTCTGACTAGACAGGTGTCTAGAAGAACCAGAGCCACACGTTTGAGAGGCCACATGTTTATCTACTCGGAGTCAAGAATACCAAAAGGTTTCTGACTTGAGATGTTTCTGATAAAGATATCTTCTAACTTGTATAAGTATCAAAGTCAGAATCAGATAGACATCATATGCTTGAGTCATAGTCTAATTTTACATTAGAAATGAGAAGCACAGGTTCAGAGTCATTCTGGGCAATCTGCCATACTAAAAATTTTCATAATGAAAAGAAATCTATCTTCAGCTAAGGGTTTTGTAAAGATATCAGCGCATTGATGGTCTGTATCTATAAGTTTTAAAACAATTGTCCCTTTCTGAACATAATCTCTAATAAAGGGGTGTTTAATTTCTATGTGCTTTGCTCTATAATGTAAAATTGGATTCTTACATAAGCAAATAACAACAGTAATATCATATAAGATAGGAATGTTACTCTCATAGATCTGATAGTCCTCAAGCTGATTCTTCATCTAGAGCAACTGAGTGTTGCAAAGTGAAGTTGATATATGTTCTGATTCTGCAGTTGACAGTGCAATGGTTGATTGTCTTTTGCTTGCCCATGAGATGAGGGTTTCTCCTAGAAACGGACAGTTCCTAGATGTGACTTTGCATTCTAACCTATCTCCAGCATAATCTGAATCACAATACCCAGAAATCTTGTACTCTAATGTTTTATTATACATCAAGCCAAGATTAGGTGTTCCTTTCAGATACCTAAGGATTCTCTTAACAGTAGTTAAGTGAGATTCCCTTGGATCTGACTAAAATCTAGCCTACAGACATACGCTAAATAATATATCAGGATGAGAAGCAGTCAGATAAAGGAGATTGCCTATCATACCATGATAGAGTTTCTGAAAAACCTTTTGACTTACATCTTCCTTCTCCAGAATGCAAGTAGGATGCTTGGGATTCTTCACTTGCTTGCTTTCAAACATGTCAAATTTCTTCAGAAGATCTTTTATGTATTTTCTTTGATAGACATACGTGGCTTCTGATGTTTGATTGATTTGAATTCCCAGGAAGAACTTTAGTTATTGCATTAAGCTCATTTCAAATACTACCTGTATTAACTCAAAAAATTCTTGGCAAACAGAGAGGTTAGCAGAATCAAATATTATATCATCAACATAAATCTAACAAATCATAAGATAGCTTATGATGTTTTTGCAAAAGAGAGTGGAGTCCACTTTGCCTATGATAAAATCATTTTCTAGAAGAAATGAGCTAATTCTTTCATACCAAGCTCTGAGAGCTTGTTTCAGACCGTAAAGAGATTTTTTAAGTTTGAAAACATGTTCTGGAAATTTTGAGTTTTCAAAGCCAGGAGGTTGATGGACATACACTTCTTCAAAAATGTAACCATTCAGAAACTCACTTTTGATGTCCATTTGATATAACTTAATAGAATAATTCACATCAAAAGATACAAGGAGACAAATAGATTCTAACCTCGCGACTAGAGCAAAGGTTTTGTTGAAGTCAATTCCTTCTTGTTGACTATAACCTTGTGCCACCAGCCATGCTTTGTTCCTGACGAATTCACCTTTTCATTTAGCTTGTTTCTATAAACCCATTTAGTTCCAATCACATGGGTTCCCTTGGGTCTTGGTACAAGATCCCTAACGTCATTTTTGGAAAACTGATCAAGTTCTTCTTTTATTTCTAGAATCCATTCTTTATCTTGAAGAGCTTTTTCACAGGATGTTGGCTCTACCAAAGATACTAGTCCCATAAATGTTTCTTCAAAATCTTTGAATGTTGATCTTGCTCTGACAGGTTCATCCTTGTTTCCCAGAATCAGTTCTTCAGAAACATTCTGCCTATTTCTTTGTCTTTTCTGATTAATTGTGCATTCAAGTGCTTCTGAAGTTCCTCTTTCTGCTTCTTCATAATCTTTGGTCTTTTTTCCAGAGCCTACAAGTGTGATCTCCAGATCTGCAAATTTCTCAACTAGCTTTGACTTTTCGGAGTCAAGCTTGTCATTGTAGCGGTGTATTCGTCACTTTATGATTTATTGACTAAATGAAAAGCAAAGCATACAAAGATAGAGTCGCCACCACACTTTTATTTATCCAAAGGAATGGCTAAAAAGCGAACAAAAGCCTAAGAAGTTTTACACATAGAAAACTAATGAAAGGTCAGAGATCTGGGAAAGGGGGTAATTATGCAAAGGGAAGGTGTTAGGCACCCAAAGCATCCTAGGTACTCCTAGGGAACCCTTTTCACAAATTGTCGCAAAAGATATTGTTTATGAAAATATTTATTGTGCAAACATTGATTGGGATGATGAGAAAAGAATATACAATTTTTATTATTTTTGTGTTTGGATGGAAAGATCCATTGCCTACGTACCTTTACAGGATCAAAACCTCGTAGTTCGGCTAAAAGATTTCCAAAAAAGTAAGTGGATTGATTTTAAACAAAAGCCCTAAGGTCTTTCATTATCCATGGGAGAAAACTCAACCTATACAACCACAAGTCCACCATGTGAGAAAAGATTCAACTTGCTAGTGAGGGACCATGCCCTATAATAAGCAAGGAAGTCTTACAATTCAATCACTAAGGACAAAAGGTGAGATTCACATCAACCACTAAGATAATTGAGATCTATGGCTAATGTATGAAAACTTATCAAGCAGTGGATTTGAGCCACAAAACAATTGAATGAGTGAAATTAGTCAATTAAGATTATTCACAAAAATGAAGTCAAAGTATGATTAGAATTCAATTCAAAAGAGGTATTATGAAAATGAAGTTTGAAAATCAAAGGCCTAAGGCCTAGGTTTCTAATTTGAAAAGAGATGAAAATATTTGCACAATATTTTTTCTGGTTTGAGTTAACATGTAAAATGGAGGTTTAAGGAACAAAAAGGGTGAGAGGTTAAGGGATGTAAAACTTCTTAGATGTTCACCTCTTGAGATCATATGTAGATGATCCAAGTGATTCCTTTGGAAAAGGCAACAAGCAAATAACAGGTAAACAACATAAATGGATACCGATGCCAATCAATGGACTTACACCAATCTCACAAAACCAAAATGGATACCGGATGCCAATCAATGGACTTACACCAATCTCACAAAACAAATATGGATACCAGATGCCAATCAATGGACTTACACTAGTCTCCAAGGAATGATCATAGGAAACAACTGCCAATAACTGGACTTACAATTGACTCTTCACAAGAAACAAATAACAAATGCAATAAGCAAGAGGAAACAAGTTGCCAATAAATGGTCTTACACTCGACTCCAAGGAAATGGGATGCCAATCAATGGGCTTAGTCCCAACTCCTACCAGATCATAGGAAACAACTGCCAATAAATGGACTTACAATTGACTCCTCCATGGACAAAACAAAATGTCACAAAGCAATGAACAATGATCATGAGATGATATACAATTAATGCTCACAGATGAAAGCAATGCACAAAGGCACACACAAACAATTATGCACATATGGGCAAACAAGCAAACAATCATTCAATTAGCACACACTATACACAATCAATAGGCTCAAGCAAGGTTAGGCTTTAGAAACAAGCCAACTGGAATGGGGTATTTTGAGCTCTTAACCCTAACATTGAGAGTTAGGGTGAAGCAGATGAAATGGAGATGAGGGTTATGCCTCATAGCTCTTATCCCTGGCCTGGGAGAGCTTTAATCAATAGAAAGTGTGGGAGTTCAGAATGAGGGAACTCTTCTCCACAAATGGTTGACTCTATAAGATCTTGGGTTCTTATTCACAATGCATCAACACATGGTGTGAGCAAAGTGAATGACACGACTGAATAGCAGGGGATGGATTACACATCCCTTTTATCTGCCAATTGCCTCTTAAGAGGACTTTACCTGCTTGGCACAAAATTAAACAAACAAAAACATGGCCTCTTAAGGAGGGCTTCAGACAGGTGCCTGCCAATAACAGCAGGTCTTCCAGACTACATGAAGATTAGGGATTATACCTAAGTGGTATGCCAACCACAAGCAAAAGCAAAGCAAAGTTCAAATGAACTTAAAGCAACTTAGGCACCTGTGGAAACAACTAAACAAATCAGTACAATACTCATACAAACAGACAACAGTGAATAACAAACAGACAATCCCAATGTACAACACATAAGCCATGAGGCAAACTCAAGTGAGTTATCATCGACCTAAAAAACACACAAATGTTAGCAATCAAAAGCAAATATCAACATTCAAATGATGAAGCAACATTAACCATGGAATTTGGATGCTTGAACCTGAAATTCAAAGCTCACATGTAAGTACAAACCACTAGGTCAAAGCCTAGGGTCAAAGGTGAAGAAAAAGTTCAAAACAGGAACTGAAATTCAACACAATGCAACTTCAAACACATATTAACATGTCCTAAAAAGGATCACCTCAAAATCATCAAGCAAGTCCATGTAATAAGTAAGAGAAGTCAAAGACAATTTCAAAGCTCATATATGATCATCATGAATGAAAATTCTAAATCAAAACAGAAATGATTCAAATAATTCTAGAAAAATTCATGAGCATTCAAAACATCCAATCCAATCATCATACAAAAAATAAGAAGCATCAAAGATCATTTGGCATGGAAATTAAATGGTACAAGTTGATCAACCAAATGTGTGACACAAATTGTCACACCATGCAAACACATGCATAAAACAGAAATGGCAAATGGGAAAAATATCAAACCAAGCCTAAAACATCCATTAACATGTTAGGAACAAACATGCAAAATTTCAAAGCCTTTGGATCAATATTAAGCATTTCACAATAGAAAGAACAAGGCAATGTCACATATGCACACATGTTCACATAATCAGCCACAATTCAAATTCCAGAAGCGATAAAATCATGAAACCACTACCAAAAAATAATAGACATCTCAAGGGTCATGTAGCAAAAAATCTGGAATTAATTGGATGATTTTTCAGTTTGATATGAATTTTTGAAGTTGACAAAAAATGATGAAATAAAATTTGACATGTGTACATGATATTTGGAGGGAAACAAGAAATGGAAAAGAAATTTGAAAATATGCAGCATGCAGGAATCGAAGCGTGTGCGCGCCTGAACCAGACAAAACCCTAGCGCTGGTACGCGTATGGTACGCGTGATGTCAAAATTATAGCAGGTCGTACGCGTATGATACGCGTACGTTGCGTGGAGGTTTCCACCGTCTTCTTCGCGAAGACGGTGGCGCTACAGTGCATGTGTTCAGAAATTTTTTCTAGAATTTCGAAATGCATACATCAACAGAAAGCTCTTCCAATGTAGGTTACAGATCAATCAATATCTAAGCCTAACAAGCCATGGATTAAGAGATACGAGCAAAAACATTTTGACATGTCAAACTTTAATCAAGCATAACTCATTCATTTCTCATCCATTTCACACGAATTTTATATCAGATTAATCAGCATGAAAAGCTCTACCTAAACATGTTAATGGATTTAAGAATTGTGAGATTCGAAAACTGAACCTCTTGAAGAGCAGTTCCTAAAAACGCACGATCCAAGGCTTCAAATGATCCAAATCAACTCCTGAGATGATAACTTGAAGCTTTATGTGTGAATTGAAGCTTGAAACGAACTAGATCTTGATTAATTTTCCACTTCCATCTTCATGAGTTTGCTTGGAGTATGCACAAATTCTGCTCGAATTTAATGATCCAATGCTTGATTCTTCATCCACTACACTCAATAAACCAGAATATGGAAGAAAAATGCTATGCTATGTGGAGAATTTTCAAGTTTTGATTGAGAGAAAATTTTGGAGGGAAAAAGTTTTAGATCTAGAAATGGTGAAAAAATGATTAACCTCCTTCAAATTCTGTTAGATTTAGGTATTTATATGAAGTTCTTAATGAACTTGCTAATCCATAATTAACTTGGTTAATGGAAATAAGGTGTTTTGCAAATTTTGAAAATTGCATGGTGCATGTAGTAAACCCACGTGAACAGTACCATCTCCTTCATCAAAGTCATCTAAAATCATCTTTTAAACACATTGGCAATGGTAGAAAGTCCATACAATGCACCATTTTTGAATTTTGCAATTTCCCTCCAAAAAAGGCATGGATATGCAAGTGATCATGTGATGATAATTCATGCAATATGGTGAATGTTTTGAAAAGTTCATGTCATGAGAAGTATTTTAGAAAAAGAGGCACCAAATTTGGGGTTATGGATCAAAAGATATGGCCATTTGAAGTTCCATGCACACTTGGCAATGATTGGATCATATCTCCTCAACCATTCATCAGATGCTCATGATCTTGGACTTTTTGGAAATCGGAGAAAGAGATTTTCAACTTTCATGTTGGACAAAATTTCATTTGAAGCTTCTTTGATGTTGGAAAGTTGAGTTGAAGTTGGATCAAAAACTTGCCATTTTTGGAAAGTTGAAATTATAGGTCACTTTCCATTTTTGGAAACTTTTGACTTGACCTCAAATTCTTCAACCTTGATCTTTGAAATGATGAATAAGCATGATTTGGACATGAATGGGATGAAGAAACTCAATTCCCACACTCAAAGACCACAGTTGACTTTTCAGTTGACTGCATTGGTCCTTAGATGACCTGAAAATGTCCTGATGAATTTGGGGGCTTTGCTATTTGGGAACTTGCTCAAAAATGAATCCATAATTCATATAAGCTCAATGAAATGATCACATGATCCATATCTCAAGGGAAACTTCATCTTTTGCACAACTGATTCACTTGAATTGCCTTGACTGTTGATTGCTTAAGCTGCAAGACAAATGTTAGATGACATATTTTTGTACATTTTGGTTAGTGATTAAAAGAAAAGCAATGATATACAAATGCAAACAATGCTTGGTGATCAAGAACCACTCTCAAAGAATATCCCACCCACAAGGAAGGAAGGAAGGTGTCCAATGATCCTTGAGGCTATGCAATGATATGATATGATGCCATGAGGGATCTTAGGGACAAAATTGGGGTCTTACAGATGCCCCTATTTAAGGTCATTCTAGCCGGGGAAGTGAAGGTTAAAATCTTCATCTCGACGCGGTAGAATGGGCTTAAATAACAATAATGAGACAAATTTTGATCCCTAAGAGACCTCATGATGCAGATGTATGCATGTAAAGCAAACAAACTCTATGGAGATATAGGTCCACAAGAGAGAAAAGACGATCCATCGGAGTAATACACTCACCAGGAACAGAGACTCTGACAGGACTCTCATGGGGATAAGAAAAGAAATGCGTGAGCAAGACACGACTCTGAATTAGGGGAAACAAAGAACTAGACATAGCGTGAGCAGGACACGACTGGACTGGGGACTCACTAGGGAGAAGAAGAAATTTCCAAAGGGAACACATCCATTGGAAAGACTTAAGCTGACTCAAACTATCCACAAAGGATACTTCGGATAAAAATCCGGACTCGAACTGGGGAAAGATTCACACAGAACCTCCCTGCCGCGGAAAAATGCATATATTGGGGAAAACGCCAATACAGCAAAAGGGTAAAAAAACCACAACAGAAACTCCGCTGGGGAATGTCTAACAAAGAGACTCTCCTGGAGAAAAACTGCAAGATGAGGTGTTACCGGTTACTGGGTAACAAGCTCAAAGAGACATGTGATCTGAACACCGGTTACTGGGTGAAAGAACAACAAGCTCAGGAAGAATGAATATCTAAGACCGGTATAAGGGTGAGAGATATCAATCAACCAAAACATCTGAGGAAGACCTGAAAAAGGTACATCAACTCAGGGAAATTTGACTCCACAGGGGACCAAGGTCATAATAGGGAGCAGAAAGGAAGGAACACCAGGGATACTGGTTACTGGGTATATAATAGGTGACCAACCAAAGACGTGAGTTGGTATATATGCCAAACACTCATCATCCGAAAGGAGGGCTTAAAAAAGCAAATCGACTTACAGGATGGACATTCCACTCCACAATGGGAAAACGAATCTTACTCAAATGGGGAAGGACAAAAGACTTCAACCAAAGAGCGCATGAAATATAATATCCATTACCGTCAGAACGTGGATAGTATACTCGCATGAGATATATTATCTATTACCGTCAGAACGTAGATAATATACTCGCATGGAAGGAACACCAGGGATACCGGTTACTGGGCATATAATAGGTGACCAACCGAAAGGAGAAACAATCGTTACCAACAACAAGGGTAGACGAGAGATAACTCACAATGGGGATAAATTGCAAGCATTCGGCAATTATCCAGGAGAAATACCACCGGTTACTGGGAGATACGCTCAAAAAAAGGGGACAAAGAATATTCGATTCCGCAAAAAGGAAACACGAATCTTACTCGACTGGGGAAACACAACAGGTTTCGACTGAAGAGTGCATGAGATATATTATCCATTACCATCAGAACATGGATAACACACTCGCATGGAAGATTATCCACAACTGGTTACTGGGTTAATAAAGGATAAATCAACCGACAAGAAAGGCATCGGGATACCAAGACTAGGTATATAAAGATGACCGATCAAAGGGAGCAACAATCATTACCAATCAAACGGGTAAATGAAAGAGGACTCACCGGGGATGCATCGATACAAAATCAATGATCCGGGGAACAAATCACTGGCAAACGGTGAAAGGACCCACTGAGGATAAAATTGCTAGCATCCGGCAATTATCCACAAAAAGACTTGCTGGGAATACAAATGCTTACTCAAAGGAAATGCCCAGAAGAGAGGGAATATCAACATCGCATACCGAATGAAGATAACCACAAAGAGTAACCATCATCGATTAGGATGAACAACAAGGTTAACTCTGCAAAAAGGGCAGAACAAAGGATTTACAACTACCGAATACTGGGTAGAAGACCAAAGATTCTGGCTGAGGAAACAAGAGGTTTACCACTACCGACTACTGGGTAGAAAACCAAAGACTCAGCTGAGGATAAGGTGAAATAATTGTCGGATACCGAGCAATTATCCAACTATTCCAATCAAGGAAATACAAACTCCACTAGGGAGACAACAACAACATAGGATTTACAACCACCGAAAACTGGGTAGAAGACCGCAAAATCCGCCATCAACCAGGATGAACCACAAAGGTTACCTCTTCTAGGGGATGAAAGTAGGATTTATAACTACCGAATACTAGGTAGAAAACCATAGAGATAGGACTTATAACTACCGAATACTGGGTAGAGGCCATGACTCTGCTGAGGATAAAAAGGATTAGGGTTTACAACTACCGAATACTGGGTAGAATACCAAAGATTCTGCGTGGTGAGCGAAAGAATCACAACTCCGCACGGGGAACAACAAATAAGGTTTATAACTACCAGTTACTGGGTAGAAAACCACAAACTGCTGGAGAGCAAGAAAATAGGATTTACAACTATCGAATACTGGGTAGAAACCAACAAATCTTGCTGAGGAACAAAAATTTCACAACCACAGATTCCACAAAAGGGAAAAAAGGTATATAGGATTTACAACTACCGGATACTGGGTAGAAAACCCAAAAGATAGGACTTACAACTACCGGTTACTGGGTAGAAGGCCCAAAATCCGCTGGGGATAAGATGAACTATTGCCGGTTACTGGGCAATTTATTCATTTATTCCACAGGGAAGCACAAGAGACAGTTGAAAAAAGGCCAATTCAGGATCAAACCCAAAAGGCAAACTGAATCAAGACTCGTCCTAATGAGGATATAACTCAATAGGGAAAACTCATCCCAATATATGTGTTGGGAGGAAACGGAAACAACCGTCATCCACGAGGATATATCTCAGTGGGGAACTGCAGAAGAAAAGACAGACACTTTCTGCTTATGGGGCTAACTCTATATTGAGAGATTAAACACCTGACACCTGCTTGGGGAGATCTACTGGGGAGATCAATACCACCATTCAGCAGGAAACAACAAACAAAAGATATATGGCAAAAAATGCAACATGAATATCTGAATGTTGAAAGTATGCATGAATATGTGTGATTTATGTTTGATGAATGCTGACAAAACAGACATATCTAACACAAACAGGTCCAAGAATCAAACGCCCGGTACTACACTTTCAGAGGAAAATCCAAGAAATCCAACTGGAAAGCCAATCTGCTGGAGATCTGAATGCTAAAAAGCAAAGATCTGTTGGGAAAAATTCAGAGATATCAAAGAAATCACAAAATCTCTGAGTGATGGATCGTCAATCAACCCAACTGGGGAACAAAAGTTCACAACAGGCAGAAACTGCCACACAAGCAAATTTGTTGGGGAAACGGAGAAATCACGAGACTTCCGCAAGGGGATCACTAGTCTCAGCTGGGAAACAGGAGTTTGCTGCACAGGCAAGAACTTTTACAAAAACAGACCACACAAGTAGAATCTGACCGCACAAGCAACTCTACTGGGGATGCTGTCAGCAACTCCATTGGGGATAAATCCACTGAGGGAAAACAGATCACACAAGTAGATTCTGCCACACAAGCAACTCTACCGGGGATCAAAAACATCAGGAAATCACCCAAATCTCTGCAGGGGAGAAATCATCACAGATACAATCCACCATACCACAAATCTACTGGGGATTTATCTGAGGCAGAGAAGGAGAACTGGGGATCAACCACCAAATACCAAACCTTCCAAAAGGAAACCACAACTGCTGAGGAGGAGAAAAAATCACTGCTCCGCTGAAGGGATAAGAGGTAATAACCTCAACAAGCACTCCGATGGGGAGAGATAGCATAGATGAAGTACATCATACCCATAACTCCGCTGGCGACTATACTGAGGAGAGTGACGAGGCACCGGGATGTCAACCCACCAACTACCGAATCTTCCAAAAAGGAAAGCACCCATGCTGGGGAGAGAATGCTGCTGGAGAGGAAAACTGAAGTTTCCAACAAGCACTCTGCTCTGGGAACACAAAATCTCAACAGAAGCTCTGCTTGGGGAACAACCCCAACAACAATTTGGAGAAAGAGGATACAACCATGCCAGGAATATGAACAAATGTCTTACCCTGTTGGAAATCATGCCACCCTTGGGAGAGCATTGAGAAATTCTTAAGTATCCTTTCATCATCGCGAATGTTCACTTTTGTTTAAAACAATTTTGAAAAATTATTTGTTTAAACAATGACATTTTATCAATTAAATCATGCAAAACATTTGTTGAATTGAAACAAATAAGAGTGCAAATAATTGGATAAAAGCTCAAATTTATTTGATGGAATGGTAGCCTGCAAATGGCAAGACTCCATAGATCTATAAAAATTTGAAATCGGTGATATATATTGGAAGAGGGCTACATTGAACATAATGACCATTTCTCTACCAATTTGAATCCGATGTATTCGAAGCTTCAGTTGACGACGAATCGAGAATCTCTGACGAACAGACGGCTGTGAAACAGAAAGTCTTGTCAGGATGCAGTTACTTGCCAAATCCCTAATTTTTGCCTAGATTGCCCCAGGGTGAGGTACTCAATCTAGCGGGATGCAAATACATTTTTTTCAAGTCTCTAATTTTTGCCTGGATCACCCTTTCGGGTTTTCCACCGAGACGCTCATTTTTGCCTAAGCCGCCCTTTCGGATTTTCAACTTAGCGAGCTATTCTGTTTTTCTTTTTAGGCGAAGTATTTCTTGACTGCATCTGAATTCACAAGACGAGTGAAATCCTCCCCATCCATAGTTGTGAGCATCAGAGCACCGCCTGAAAAAGGCTCTCTTAACAACATATGGACCTTCATAGTTTGGAGTCCACTTGCCCCTGGAATCGGGCGCGAAATGCAAAACTTTCTTGAGCACGAGGTCACCTTCTCGGAACACACGAGGCTTGACCTTCTTATCGAATGCTTTCTTCATTCTTTGCTGATATAACTGACCATGACACATGGCAGTCAATCGCTTCTCTTCAATCAAATTCAGTTGGTCATAACGACTCTGAATCCATTCAACATCAGTCAACTTGGCTTCCATCAAGACTCTCATTGACGGGATCTCCACCTCTACTGGGAGAACAGCCTCCATGCCGTAAACAAGAGAGAAAGGGGTTGCCCCTATTGAAGTGCGGACAGATGTACGATATCCATGCAAAGCAAATGGCAGCATCTCATGCCAATCTTTGTACGTAATTGTCATCTTCTGGATAATCTTCTTGATATTCTTATTAGCAGCTTCAACAACCCCATTCATCTTGGGTCTGTAGGGAGAGGAATTATGGTGTGCAATCTTGAACTCAGCGCATAACTCTTCCATCATCTTGTTGTTCAAGTTGGATCCATTATCAGTAATGATCTTATCAGGCACACCATAACGGCATATCAGCTGATTCTTGATAAACTTCACGACCACCTGCCTGGTCACATTCGCATATGATGCCGCTTCAACCCATTTGGTGAAGTAGTCAATTGCTACGAGAATAAACCTGTGTCCGTTGGACGCTTTCGGTTCAATCATGCCGATCATGTCGATTCCCCACATAGAGAAAGGCCATGGTGATGAAATCACATTCAGAAGTGTCGGAGGAATATGAATCTTATCCGCATAAATCTGACACTTGTGGCATTTCTTCACATATTTGCAGCAGTCAGACTCCATTGTCAGCCAATAGTAGCCTGCTCTCAACATCTTTCTAGCCATGGCATGTCCATTGGAATGAGTACCAAATGAACCCTCATGGACCTCAGTCATCAACAGGTTTGCTTCGTGTCTATCCACACATCTGAGCAAAACCATGTCATAATTTCTCTTACACAACACTTCACCACTGAGGTAGAAACTGCCTGACAACCTTCTCAAAGTTTTCCTATCTTTCACAGATGCCCCAGGCGGGTAGACCTGGTTCTGGAGGAAATTCTTGATATCAAAATACCAAGGCTTGTCATCATTCACTTCTTCGACTGCAAACACGTGAGCTGGTCTATCCAAGCGCATCACGGTGATATTGGGAACTTCATTCCAATATTTGACTACAATCATTGAAGCAAGCGTAGCAAGAGCATCTGCCATCCGATTATCCTCTCGAGGAATATGATGAAAGTCAACTTCAGTAAAGAACGTTGAAATCCTCCTCGCATAATCTCTATATGGAATGAGACTTGGTTGATTCGTCTCCCACTCTCCCTTGATCTGATTGGAAACCAGGGCCGAATCACCATACACATCGAGATGCTTGATCCTCAGTGTCGCATCGCGCGAAAAACCGGCGGGAAAAGAAAGAACAACAGAGCCGCCACCGTGCGTTATTTATCCCAAAAGAGGGAAAGGAAACGCTCAGAGTAAACCTGGGAAAGAACATGGTCTCGCGACCAAAGAGAATGGGTTCGGGAGTCGGTTATGCGGAGGGAAGGTATTAGCACCCCTACGCATCCGTAGTACTCTACGGGATCCACGCACAAAAGGAAGGAAATTGGTTGCTAAACACTGCTCAAATACTCACACACACTGGCTGAAAGAAACGCAAGAGACTGACTGAAACTGACTCGGCAGGATATCGTATCCTGGGCCTACTTAGTCTATCAGGCATAGACATCAGAGTCGAAGTAGTTCGGACTGGGGAAACGACACATGCTCGCTAGGATATCGCATCCTATGCATACGTATCTTCTTGGACGAAGAAGAATCAGAGCATTCGTAGCTCGGTTGACACGCACACAAACAAACAAGACACACACAGGCAGACGTGGAGCCTGAATGCCAATCACTGGACTTACATCAGCATCCGAACCAAAACACACGCACACTGGAACCCAAATGCCACTCGATGGACTTACATCAGCTTCCAAGCACACAACAACACAACAGGTTGATAGGGAGTCGGGGACTCAGCCTATAACTGTCAAACACACACAAACAAACAGACAACAAATTGCTAAGGAGGCAGGCACTCGAGCCCAGCAACTGTCAAACAACACACACAAAAAGAAAAAGGGCGCCCGGAGAGATCAGCTCAATCTCCTGCCTACATACTTCATCTGGTATGAAGATCAGGGCGATGTAGTTCCCCTACGCAGGGATAAAGGACTAGCCTAACCAGATAACAGAGGGAGACACAACTAGGGAGACTACGACTCGAGCCTAGATGTTATCATGCAAATCATCCCTAAGTTAAGGTTTCTAGCTAAATGGCACAAGGGCCAACCTATCCTAAGCATGGCTCACACAGGAAGCAAGCCACACACACTTAACTTGCACAGGAAGCAAGCCAAGCAAAACCTAACTTGCACAGGAAGCAAGTCTAAACTAATCCTAACTTGCACAGGAAGCAAGTCAAACTATCCTAACTTGCACAGGAAGCAAGTCAAACAATCCTACAAGCACAGATAGCACACGCTATACACAAACAAGTGGCTCAAACAAGGGTTAGGTTTTAGTCAAGGGGTCATATCAACCTCAACAAACAAACCTCTGGAACTGGGTGAATGTTGCTCTTAACCTTGCCATTGAGGGGCTAAGGTGAAGCAGATGAAAGGATGAAGTGAGGATGAGACCTCACAGCTCTTATCCCTGGCCTGGGAGAGCTTAAGACAAGAATGTGTGGGTTCAGAAAGTGGGAACCCTTCTACACATTTAAAACTGACTCAACTGTACAATTGTACAAGATCTTGGGTTTGTATCTGAAATGCATCAACACAGTGGTGTGAGCAAAGCAGATGACACACTGAATAGTGGGGGATAGATTGCATATCCCTACCTTCCACCAATTGCCTCTTCACTTAGGAGGTCTTTGACTCTATGCAAGGACAAAGTTAAACAGTCACAAACATTGCCTCTTAAGGAGGACTTCAGACAGTTGCCTGGCCAAGTAACAGGCCAGGTCTTCCAGACTACATGAAGTAAAAGAGACATACCTCAATGCAAATTGCTTATACAAGCAAAGCAAAGCAAAAAGTTCACAAGGAACTAAGCAACTAAAGCACCTGAAACAGTCAAGCAGATGTTAGTATGCAACCTCAAACAAAACAAACAGAAACAGACAACAACTGTCCATTCGAGGCACATGGATGTGCCAGGCACAAGGCTTAGGGCATGTGAGCCAAGCCACCTACAAAACAAAGAGGTTAGACAATGATATTTGAGCAAGCTCAATCAAAAGAATTGGTCTTAATGGCCATTTGATGGTCAACCTGAAAACACAAGCTCAAAGGTGAGTAACAGGACCACTAGGACAAGCCTAGGGTCAAAAGTGAATGAGAAAGTCAAAACAGCAAAGGGCAAGTATCCAAAATCATGTTCAAACAATTAGGAAACAAAACCAATTGGGTTCACACTCATATCAATCACTATCATCATTTCATGAACCATTTAGGTCAAAACATGGCAAACAGAAGCTCATAGAAGTCAACAGCAAGACTTGCACCAAAAGCAATCTAAACATTTTTTTTTTTCCAAAAATCATCAAATAAATCATGATCAAACCTAACACATAGCATGGTAAGCATGTCAAATTTCATCCCATTTGGGCAAGTGGAAGGCAGTCAATAAAAATCAGAAAGTCAAAGCACATTTGAACATGCTCAAAGAAAGTCAACAAGCATGGGTCAACTTCAAAAAATCATATCAAATTGAAAACAGATGAGAAATGAATGAGATTAACACCAATGCCAAGCTTGAGATGTCTACTTATCACATATCAAATTTCATGTCCATCTAATAAAGTATGAGAATTTCACAAATGAAATGGGAACATGTGTCACACAAAGTCAACATTTGACTAGGCAGGGAGGAAAAATCTCAAACAAATGGAAAATAGTTCAATTAAATCCAAGAAAATTCACAAGTCAACTAGACATACAAGAGTAGGCTCATGCAGAATTTCAATCCATTTGGAGGTCAAGAAACATGGTAATGAAAATCATGAAGTTGGACATCAATGGTGTGACACAAATTGTCACACCCTAATTCAAAAAATCATAACTCACAAACCACAAATGATAAATTCACAAACTCTACACCAAAATCACCATGAGTGTGTCTAGTTTAAGCACAAAAAATTTGGGAGCCATTGGATACATTCTCATCATTTCACAATTGATTTGGCAAAGTGTACAAAATTTGGTCACATGTCACAAACCCTAAGGCCATTTAAAAACCACTCATCCAAAAATTCTGGAAAAATTATGATAAAAAAGTAGAGATCATGATGAACACAACACAAAAAGTCCCATTCAATTTGGATCAAAAATGAGCAAGTTATGAATTTTGGAAGATTGGTAATCAAAGTGAAGAAATTAATTGAATTAATATGGAGAAAATGGCATTTTGGTAATATTCTGATTCACTTATCCAAACACTGCCGTTTTGGCCCTGAAAATAAAATGTTTTCATTGGCCAGTGGGGAATGGCACAGTAACACGTGAGAGAAAGCAGTTCTGGGCAAATTAGGGTTCATAAACAGCAGAGCATCATCATCGACCACAAAAATTCAACCAGAAACAGAAATTGAGTACACCAATCTCATCAGCATGCAACATACATTAATAATCCAAGCATTGTTTTCCTTAAAACACAATAACCATCATGAATCGAAGACAAATACATTCATACATCAGTTTTCAAAACAAGAAATCTCCCAGCATACTCAACCATTTTATGTGATTCAAATTTCAAAATGATTAGCATGGTGTGATCTAACTAAAGCATGCAATAGTTTCAGGAATGGTGGAACTCGAAAAACTCACCAAATCAGCAGGGCAATGGTGATACAGTTGTCATTTGATGATTTGGGGCTCAAAACAGGTGTGCCTCAAGCTTCTAGGAGATGGATGATTGGATACTTTTAGTTCAATGATGTTTGGAGCAGTACAAATCGAAGTCTGCCATTAGTGAAGGTTGTTGTAACAGCAGCTTTTCTGGTGCTTACAGTTGATGTTTGGAGTCTTAAAACAGTTCACAATGTTACTTGAATGAAGAAACAATCATGGCCAGGCTCGATTCCTTTAAAGTTTCTTGACTGGTTTTTTTTTTAGCTGAAGTGTAAAAGATGACCTTTTTAGAATGAGTGAATTCTGCAGTGTTATGGTTGCCACTGCTGTTTCTTTTGACAGAGAATGATTGTTCAAAAGTGCTGTTTGATGTTGTTAGTGATAGGGCAAGGCTTGGTAACTCTGATGTTTTGGACAGAGTTGCAAATGAGATGATGTTTTAGAAAATGAATGAGGTTCTTGTTTGATGGCTGCAACTAGTGGTTTTCCATGATGAAATGGATAGTGAAATAGCAGGGCCAGGTTTAAGTTCTTTTTTTTTGGAAGTTTGGAATGATTTTGTAGATGCAAGTGAGAGGGATTTGTTTTAGGATGAAGGAAACATGCTTCTATTGTTGGATGGATGCTTTTGGTTTTAAGTTTTGACAGCAAATTTGAAAATGCAAGAAGGTGAGTTTGAATGAATGAAGCTCTATTGGTTTTTCTCTGCTGTGCTGCTGCTATATGTTTTCTAATGACAGGAAAAATGGTGCTTCACTTTTGCTGTCCTATGTTGCTTTGTGGTGTTAATTGTGTTTCAAAAATGACAGCAAAAAGATGAAAAAAACCCTGCTGTTTTGTTGCTGGTTCTGCAATGTGTTTGGTTCTTTTTTTTAGTTTGACAGGTTTTTGCAAGAGTTTTCAAAGCCAAGTGGATGAGTGAAGCCTACAGTGTGCTGTTTTTGTGGCAACTGGTTTTTTTTTGTAAGGTTTGGCAAATGATGAAAGGTTTGATGAACTTGGCTGCTGTTAGAAGTTGCCTTTTGGACAGAATTTTCCAATGCCAAGAGTGAGAATGGATGTTGATTATTGTTTCAAAAAGTGACAGAACCAAAATGATCCAAAAAAGTCCTGCTGTTTTTTGTTGCTGGTGGTTTTTTAAACAGCACTTGCCAACTTGACAAAATGCCAAGCAAATCAATTTTTGCAATAATTGGAATTGGTTGGTCTGCTGCTACTGTCCTCTCATGACAGAAAAATCCACCACCAACCTGCTGTTTTAGGAGTTGCTTCTGTGGCAAGGCAAGTGAGATCATCTTTTTTGAAAATGCATCAAGTTCTGTCAGCAATATGTGGGCTTGTGGCTGCTGCCCTTGTCCTTGACAGAAAAAATGGTGGATAAAAGTCTGCTCTTGGACAGTACAAAGCAAGGTTGCAAGATGTGGTAGCATGGTGACAATGTCCTTTCCTTGCAAAATCCAAGCAAATAAGGCAATGACTTTTCTGTTGGTTATGGCTGCAAAATGTGTTCATAGTGACAGAAAAAATGCTGCATAATTGCTGTTAGTACAAGGCATGGTTGTGGAAGCATGGACAAGTATGGTGAATTTGTACCTTTCTTACAATTCAAGCAACCAAGCAATGGCCTTATGTACTGCATATTTTGACTTTGCAAACACATTCTAAATGACATTTATGAGCTGTTCCAATTGGCCAAATGTTGGAAAAATGTTTAAATCAAAAAGTCAACTCTTGGTCAAACTTACATTTAAATGAAAAAGGTCAAAATATGCCATTTTGATTGGTGAAGTTTTGGCTCATGAAGTTTATATTTTTGGAAAGAGGGGATCAAATGTGACTTGTAGAAAAAAACCCCACCAAAATTGGCCAAACGGTTTGAGAGATATGGCCTTTTGAAGTTCAAGATTTTCTGAAATCGATTCGATCATAACTTGCCAACCACACATGGGAATTGAGAGTTCTAGGACTTTTTGGAAATGGGAGAACAAGATCTTCAACTTTCATGTTGGGCAAAAATTCATTTGAGGCTTGTATCATGATGTAAGTTTGAGGATCAAGACTTTCCATTTATGGCAGGTTTCAGTTACAGGCCCAGTTTCCGTTTTGGGAAATTCATGATCTGGCTTCAAATTCTTCCATGATGGTGTTTGGCATGATGTATGATGACTATTTGGACATGAATGAACTCTCACAAACCAATTCCAATCATCCAATCACTGGTTAAATGGACAGTTGACCAACAGTTGACTTTTAGGGTTTCTGACTGATTATGCACTGACTGATGACTTCCAAACCCTAATTCCTTGAGGACTTGACTTCAAATGATGTCCCAAGTTGTATGAACTCTTGATTATTGATCATGGTGCCCAAATTCCACAAGAATGACCACCATCCACTGCTTTGACTGACAGTTGACCTTTTTTAGGTTTTTTGACTGTCTGTGTATGAACTGCTGACCTCTGAGCCCTCAACCCTTGACCAAAATACTTCAAACAGACCTCCAAGCCATGTGAACTTGTTGGACAAACCCCAAGGTCTTGGTTCAATGAGAAATACCTTTGCTTGATTGGTTGACTGACCAGGAGATTAGTTTGACCTAATTCTTGATTGCTTGCTCTTGAGGCAACTGAGGGACAATGCAAATGCTATGCAATGGATCATGATATGCTATGACCTAATATGAAAATGTATGTATAATGGTAGGTGCAAATTTGAGGTGCTACAGCTGCCCCTATTCAATCAGCTGGGAACCCGAACGGATGATAGCAACGGCTGTCAGACTTTCAGGGTAAACAGGGATTGAATACCAAAGAACCGTAGAATTTGCACAGTACTGGATATGATACAAAAGAACCACGTCATTTACCGATGACGCCTGCAATTGACAACTTCAGAAAAGCGAAACCATTTACCGATGGTTAGAAACTGGAATCTTGATATTTACCGATATCAACTTCGGCACGACCATTTACCGATGGCGGCTGGGGAAAACAAACTTCTGAAAAGCAAAACCATTTACCGATGGTTAAAACTGGGACTTTGATATTTACCGATATCAACTTCAGCACGACCATTTACCGATGGCTGCTGGGAAACAGATTTTGATGTAGAAAGGAAGCAAGACCATTTACCGATGGTGGCTTCAAAGAAACTTGACATTTACCGATGTCAACTTAGCAAAACCATTTACCGATGGCTGTTGTTACTGGGAGCTCGATATTTACCGATATCGAAGAAAACGGGGCCATTTACCGATGGCGTCTCCACTTGGGGAGAAACAAACTCTTTGTGATGATACCAGACAAGACGTTTACCGACGACTTCTGGGGATTTTGATTTTATTAACAATAAAACAAAGAATGACCAGACATTTACCGATGACTGGGATGAGACACGATGTTTACCGACATCGAAAGATGATGTTTACCGACATCAAAAAGAATGACCAGACATTTACCGATGACTGGGATGAGAAACGATGTTTACCGACATCGAAAGATGATGTTTACCGACATCAAAAGAATGACCAGACATTTACCGATGACCGGGAATGAGAAATTAATTGGGGAGATACAAATATTTGCAACTGGAAAACAGATAGGACATTTACAGATGACTCTACTGGGGATTTCTAGTTGGGGATTATCAGACATTTACCGATGACTGAGGAAAGACTCGATGTTTACCGACACCGAAGCAATGGCGTTTACCGACACCAAAAAAAAATGACCAGACATTTACCGATGACTGGGTGGAGACTTGATGTTTACCGACATCGAAAGATGATGTTTACCGACATCAAAATGACCAGACATTTACCGATGACTGGGGTGAGACTCGATGTTTACAGACACCGAAGCAATGGTGTTTACAGACACCAAAAAAATGGCCAGACATTTACTGATGACTGGAGAGAATACTCGATGTTTACAGACACCGAAACAATGGTGTTTACCGACACCAAAAATGATGACCAGACATTTACTGATGACTGGATAAAATATCCGATGTTTACAGACACCGAAACAATGGTGTTTACCGACACCAAAAATGATGACCAGACATTTACTGATGACTGGGGTGAGACTCGATGTTTACAGACACCGAAACAATGGTGTTTACCGACACCAAAAATGATGACCAGACATTTGCTGATGACTGGGAATGAGAAATTCGATGTTTACAGTCACCGAAACAATGGTGTTTACCGACACCAAAAATGATGACCAGACATTTACTGATGACTGGAGGAAGACTCGATGTTTACAGACACCGAAACAACGGTGTTTATCGACACCAAACAAAGAAAACACACGTGGGTGCTAGCATGACACTTACCGGTATCACAAGAACAACTTTTTAGATATGCCAAGGCAAGGCTAATCACTTGCTGGGGGTCTCACTGAGGAGAAATAGACTTTCTGTCACCATCGGGTGAGGAAATAAACCTCTGTCACCATCGGGTGAGGAAATAAACCTCTGTTACCATCGGGTGAGGAAATAAACCTCTGTGGGGATAGTCAAATCTGAATGCTGTCAAGAGCAACTGTAGCAGACTTGCTGTACTGATGTTGAATGAAATGATCCGCCTCTGCCGGGGATACGGTCTGGTGAAGTTAACACATGAATGCATATGTTTGAATTTTTCTGTGGCGTAATGCTCCATATGGAATGGAAATGCTACGCAATTTGAGGATGCAATGATTACTACATGCAAAATGCAAATGAACCCTGGCTAGGGAGCCGAAATGATCAGATACTCTGACTCTGTGGGGAGATTCCTCTTGGGGAAATACTCTGCGGGGAACTCTGCTTGAGGAATGGTAAAGCGACTTCACCCTCATGGTGAAGAATAGCACTGCTGCTGGGAAAAAGTAAACTCCGCTGGGGATACCCTTCAGTCCACAGGTAGGATAAATGCTGGAGATAAATTTCAATGAACCTGCCTCACTCGGGGAGGAAATCGGCAAATACAGGCCTGCTGGGAATAGGCAATCCTTAGATCTGTTGGGGAATAGAAGGCGCTATCCACAGACGTCTTCGCGGGGGGAACATAGCTCTGATAGCTTCCAAACTTGCTTGGGGAGAATATCTGTTGAGGGAACGTCCTCACGGATGCCAATCTGAAAAACAGCACAACAAAATGCCCCCAGGGGGTACATGGACAAGATACGCTCAAGTGTCCTCAACATTCAAAATGATTTTCAAATGTTTCATCTTTCTGCAAATTATTGTATAGCCTTCATGTTCTTATATGCAATGCTTATCAAAAATTCGGACATTTTGCAAACAAAACAAGTAAAAATAAAAACAAGAGCTATTTATCTGAATAACGACTTTTATTGATTGAAAATGTGCCTGAAGAGGCAAATACATTGGGAAGCAATTCCTAGAAAGAGGTAATTGCGCACAAAAAGGAAAAATCTATCCTAATGGCAATGTGAACACGGCATCCACTATTTCCCAATTCTGTTATAACTCACAGATCATCAGTTTTCCTCCCAACTCCTTGCTTTCTGAGAAGAATGACTGGACGGATCACATCTTTCGAGATGGCAGACGATAAAGCTTGATGAAGTACAGACAACTCAGACTGTAGTCTTCGCTTTAATCCCTAACTTTTGCCTGGATCGCCCTTTCGGGTTTTCAATCCACCGGGATACCCATTTTTGCCTAAGCCGCCCTTGCGGGTTTTCGACTTACCGGGTGTACAAATTCTTTTCATTTTATCCCTAATTTTTGCCCGAACCTTTTCTTTCTGTTTTTTTGGTTCGCCGGGATGCCCATTTTTTGCCTGGACTCTTTTATTCTTTTTGTCCAGCGGGTCAATTTATGCGAAGTATTTTTTGACTACATCTGAGTTGACAGGAGACGGAAAATCTTCACCATCCATAGTTGTAAGCACCAAGGCTCCACCGGAGAATACCTTCTTCACAACATACGGACCTTCATAATTAGGAGTCCACTTGCCCCTGTTATCTGTACCGGGAGGGAGGATCCTCTTCAAAACTAGATCACCGATCTGATAGCTTTGAGGACGCACTTTCTGATCAAAGGCTCGCTTCATCCTTCTCTGATACAACTGTCCATGACATACAGCTGCTAGTCGTCTCTCCTCGATAAGGCTCAACTCGTTAAACCTTGTTCGAATCCACTCGGCTTCGTCTAACTTGACATCCAATAAAACTCTCAGAGAAGGAATCTCCACTTCAACAGGTAAGACAGCTTCCATACCATACACAAGGGAGTAAGGGGTTGCCCCGGTCGACGTACGTACTGAGGTACGGTACCCATGCAAAGCGAAAGGCAGCATCTCGTGCCAATCCTTGTACGTAACGACCATCTTCTGCACAATCTTCTTGATATTCTTGTTTGCTGCTTCTACAGCACCATTCATCTTCGGTCTGTAAGGAGAAGAATTGTGATGTTCAATCTTGAAATCTTTACAAAGCTCTTTCATCATCTTGTTATTGAGATTCGAACCATTGTCAGTGATGATTCTCTCAGGAACTCCATAACGACATATGATTTCTTTCTTGATGAACCGGGTAACCACTTGTTTGGTAACGTTAGCATAAGAAGCTGCTTCTACCCATTTGGTGAAATAGTCAATCGCAACCAAGATGAAGCGATGTCCATTCGAAGCAGTAGGCTCAATCTTCCCAATCATATCAATGCCCCACATGGCGAACGGCCAAGGCGAATTCATGATATTCAGAGGGCTTGGTGGTACATGCACCTTATCAGCATAGATTTGACACTTATGGCATTTCCGAGCATACTTGAAACAATCGGATTCCATAGTCATCCAGTAATAACCCGCTCTCAACAATTTCTTAGCCATTGCATGTCCGCCGGCATGAGTACCGAAGGAACCTTCATGAACTTCCTGCAATAACATGTCTGCTTCGTGTCTATCCACGCATCTGAGCAAGACCATGTCAAAATTCCTTTTGTATAGCACATCATCCTGATTCAAATAGAAGCTTCCAGCTAGCCTCCTCAGGGTTTTCTTGTCGTTCTTCGACGCACCTTCAGGATACTCCTGAGTCTTGAGGAAATTCTTGATGTCATAATACCACGGCTTCTCATCAGTCACAACAGACTCGGCTGCAAACACATACGCAGGCCTCTCAAGTCGATTCACCGCAACATGTGGCACATGATTCCACCAATGAACTTTGATCATAGACGACAAAGTAGCCAAGGCATCAGCCATTTGATTCTCATCCCGGGGGACATGATACAACTTCACCTTCTTGAAGAACGTCAGTATCCTTCTGGTGTAGTCTCTATACGGAATCAAATGCGGCTGATTCGTATTCCAATCTCCATTGACTTGATTGACCACTAGAGCTGAATCTCCAAATATGTCGAGTGTTTTGATCCTCAGATCAATGGCTTCTTCTATCCCCATGATACAAGCCTCATACTCAGCTTCATTGTTGGTGACGTCAAACGTCAATCTGGCAGAAAAAGGTATATGAGCACCTTTAGGATTGATCAATACTGCCCCAACACCGTTACCATTCATATTCACAGCCCCATCAAACATCAGTGTCCATTTGTCATCCGGGTCCGGTCCTTCCTCGACGAGAGGTTCTTCGCAATCTTTCATCTTAAGATACATGATGTCTTCATCAGGGAATTCAAACATCATGGGCTGATAATCTTCAATCGGTTGTTCGGCGAGATAATCTGACAGAATACTACCTTTGATGGCCTTTTGTGACGTGTACTGAATGTCATATTCTGTTAGAATCATCTGCCAACGGGCGACGCGTCCGGTGAGAGCTGGTTTCTCAAAGATGTACTTCACTGGATCCATCTTAGAAATCAATAAGGTAGTATGGTTCAGCATATACTGTCTCAGTCGGCGAGCAGCCCAGGCCAAAGCACAGCAAGTTTTCTCGAGCAGTGAATATCTTGTTTCACAGTCGGTAAACTTTTTGCTAAGGTAGTATATGGCATGCTCTTTTCGACCAGACTCGTCATGCTGTCCCAATACACACCCCATCGAGTTCTCAGTCACTGACAGGTACATTATCAGAGGTCTCCCTGGAACTGGAGGTATAAGGATTGGAGGTTTCTGTAAATACTCCTTTATCTTATCAAAAGCTTTCTGACAATCATCATTCCACTTGATCGCTTGATTCTTTCTAAGCAGTTTGAAGATTGGTTCACATGTAGCAGTTAGATGAGATATGAACCTTGCAATGTAGTTCAACCTCCCTAAAAACCCACGGACTTGCTTCTCCGTTTTCGGTTCAGGCATCTCTTGAATAGCTTTGACTTTAGCTGGATCAACCTCAATCCCTTTCTCACTGACAATGAAGCCTAAGAGCTTCCCGGATCTCACTCCAAACGTGCACTTGTTCGGATTCAACCTTAGTCTGAACTTTCTCAACCGGTCGAACAGCTTCTGCAAATTAACCAGGTGCTCCTCTTCTGTCTGCGACTTCGCAATCATATCATCCACGTACACTTCGATTTCTTTGTGCATCATGTCATGAAAAAGAGTCGTCATTGCCCGCTGATAGGTAGCACCAGCATTCTTTAGCCCAAATGGCATCACCTTATAGCAGAACGTGCCCCAAGGTGTAATGAATGTCGTCTTTTCCATGTCCTCTGGCGCCATCTTGATCTGATTATACCCGGAGAAACCATCCATGAAAGAGAATACCGAGGATTGAGCCGTATTATCAACCAATACATCAATGTGAGGTAATGGGAAATCATCTTTCGGACTCGCTCTATTCAAATCCCGGTAATCGACACACATTCTAACTTTACCATCCTTCTTCGGCACAGGAACGATGTTGGCCACCCATGGGGGATAACTTGTAACAGCCAGAAAACCTGCATCCCACTGCTTCTGAACCTCTTCCTTGATCTTAGTTGCCATGTCAGGACTCGTTCTACGAAGCTTCTGCTTGACCGAAGGACATCCTTCCCTAAGAGGTAATCGATGCATCACAATGTCTGTATCTAAACCAGGCATATCTTGATACGACCAGGCGAACACTTCCACATATTCTCTCAGCATCTCAATCAGCCTCCTCTTGACAGAGTCCTCTAAAGCAGCCCCAATCTTGATTTCTCTTTTGGCGTCCTCAGTACCCAAATTAATAGTTTCCAGCTCCTCCTGATGAGGTTGGATGACCCTTTCCTCCTGCTTCAGCAATCTGACCAATTCTGCAGGGAGTTCACAGTCTTCCTCACTCTCCTCTTCAGCTTGGTAAATGGGATTATCGAAATCATACTGAGCCCTAACAGAACTGTTCATAGTGAATGCCATAAGATCGCTTCTGCATGTTTAATGCTTTGTTTTAGAAAAAGAGTTCAAGAAGTCACAAAAACAAAAAACATTGCCATTTTTATTGTTTTTGAAAAAGAAAAATGAAAACAAAAAATAGAAAGACAAGGATCACAAAGTTTGTTCAAAAAATGTCCTTCATTAATGATAATCATTAAAACATGATGAGGCCCTACAAAAATGAATCACTACGCCTTGGGCAGAACGTAGGATTTTCATGCAAAATGACAAAACAACAGAAAATTACTCTGTCAGAAGAGTAACTTGAACCACTTCTTCAGCCGTCCAGTTGTTGATAGACCCCCCTGGTGCACACGGGCGAACCCAGTTGTCCAAATCGCAATCACTGTCACAGTCTTCAATACCGGTTGCGGAGACGTCGCCATGATTCATCAGCCCAGCGCTGGTAAAGGTACTCGGACCCGCTCGACCATTCTGCTCTGCTTGGAGAGGCTCATAACCAACGCCAAATTTGTCTTCTTTAACCGGCAAATCCACCATCTTGCCCCAGCCTTCAGCTTTGCCAGAATCAACAACCTCCTTAGCCTGCTTGTAAGAAGTAATTGAAACACCTGGCTTTCTCTGCTCAGCGTACGCCACTTTCTCAAGAGCCACAGTCTCAAACGCCTGACATAAGGTTTCGTGGATCTCGCCATCCACCTCAACATATTTGAACGAGGACAGATGACTCGCCAGAATCTCTTCTTCACCGCACACAGTCACGATCTGACCGTTCCAGACATACTTGAGCTTTTGATGGAGAGTCGACGAGACTGCCCCTGCTGCATGAATCCACGGACGCCCCAATAAACAACTGTAGGCGGGCTGGATGTCCATAACATAGAAGATGATATCAAAAACCTCAGGACCTATCTTCACAGGCAAGGTAACTTCTCCACACACAGAGCGTTTGGATCCGTCGAAAGCACGAACAATCAGGTCGCTGGGGTTAAGCACAAACCCTTCCGCATCAATCTTCCTCAGAATCTGCTTAGGCAACACGTTCAGCGACGACCCGGTGTCTACCAATACGTGAGACAACACTGCCCCCTTGCACTCCATGGTGATGTGCAAGGCTTTGTTATGGTTTCGCCCTTCAGGTGGTAAGTCCAAGTTGGTGAATCCTACACCATGTCTGGTGCTCACATTGGCCATCACACCCTCCAGTTGATTGATAGAAATCTCTTGAGGTACGTAAGCCAGATTCAACATCTTCAGCAAGGCATTACGGTGTGCCTCAGAGCACATCAATAGTGAAAGTATAGAAATCTTGGACGGAGTTTGATTCAACTGATCCACAATCTTGTAGTCACTCTTCTTGATTATCTTCATAAACTCCTCCACGTCTTTCTCAAATGACCCCTCGGGTGCTTCCTTCTGGACAGGCTCTTCCTCAACCACAGCTTGCTTACCCTTTGCTCTGGCGGGAGCTTCAGCATTATTGTCTCTCAAAGGCTGCGGTGCGAACAGACGACCGCTTCTGGTAAAACCTCCTGGACCCCCTACATTATCCACAGCCGGACCAACAGTTGCAGGAACTCTATTCGGTACACCAATTGTCACTGGAGTTTGACTCACTGGTCTTGTCTGACTTTCAGCCCTTCTGTAACTGCGGTGAGCATTATCATACTTCCACGGCACGGCTTTACTATTCTCAACAGCCCTTCTTTCAGACGCCACGATAGTAGTTGGAACACTGATGGTTACAGGCACGGGAATGGTAACTGGGGTACCATTTGCTGCAGGTGCACTGACAACCCTTTGTCCGCGTTCTTCAGACGGTTTAAAGTAAATGGTGATAGTTGACGCTGTTCCACGATCTTTTACAGCCCTACTGAATTGCAAACAACCTTCATCCATCATACCCTGGATACCGGTCCTCAACTGGTCGCAACCATTCTCAGATTCTGCACAGCCCAAACAATCTTCATCACAGCCCGGGTAGACACCCCCATTCAGCAGACGAACCTTCACGACTAGCAGAGAAGTCTGAACATCATCAACATTAACAACCAGATCTTCAGCTTCTTTCCCTTCAATGTTGTTCACTCTATGCCCACTATGCTGAGGCATAGGGTTGTTTACGACGTTAGGCACTGGAGCAAAGTTGATTGCCTTGGTATCGATCAAATCTTGAACCTTGTGCTGGAGAGCCCGACACTTCTCAGTATGATGCCCTGGTGCCCCAGAGTGAAAGTCACATCTAACATTAGCATCATAGCCAGGAGGCAGCACTGTAGGCGGAGCCATTGTACGCAACTCAATCATCCCCAACTTGAGTAGTTCGGGTAATAACTCTGTGTAAGACATGGGCAGAGGATCAAATCTTCTATCAGCCTGCAATTTCTGTCTGGGCTGATAAGGACGTTGCTGTTGTTGTTGTTGTTGTTGCGGTTGTTGCGGTTGTTGAACTCTTTGTTGTTGTTGACGAGGTTGAGGTGCCGGAATGGTTACTGCAGCAGCTTGACGGTATTCAATTCTATTCTGATCTCTGCGGTGTTGAACAGCATTAGTTTCACCCTCTCTTCGACGAGGTGCCCCAACAAACGGCTTCCTAGAAGAAGAGGAACCAGCATCTTGGATCTTCCCAGTTTTAATCAAACTCTCAGTCCTCTCTCCACAAATGACAACATCAGAAAAACTACCGAATGGGCAGCTCCCCATCCGGTCCATAAACACACCTTGAAGAGTGCCAATAAACATATCTGTCAACTCCCTCTCCAGCATAGGGGGTTGAACTCTAGCAGCCAGTTCACGCCACCTCTGGGCATACTCCTTGAAGCTCTCATTGGATTTCTGACAAAGACTCTGCAGCTGAGTCCGGCTCGGTGCCATGTCCATGTTGTGTTTGTACTGCCTCAAGAAGGCCTCACCTAGATCTCTCCAGCATCGGATCGAATCTCTCTTCAATTCCATGTACCAGTCCAAAGAAGCCCCAGATAGACTATCTTGGAAAAAATACATCCACATCTTTTCATCATCGGTATACGCAGAGATCTTTCGATAATAAGCCTGCACATGGGTACGAGGGCAAGAAGTACCGTTGTATTTGTCGAAGGACGGTGCTTTGAACTTGTGAGGAATTCTCAAACCTTCAACCAATCCCATATTAGTAACATCAAAACCAAGAGAATTTTGGCTTTCCATAGCACGGATCTTCTCAGCAAGAGCCTCAACTTTACGATCTCTCTCATTAACCCTTCCCAGAACTTCTTCGTCTTCACTGAGCAGAGAGAACATATCCTCTTGTCTGTCAACAATCGGAACAGGATTACGGGCCGGAGCACGGACTACTCTGGCATTAGCGGCATCTGGAACAATAGGTTGACCATTGATTCGAATACCCCCCAACTCATCACCTACAGCATAGTTGTTGACGGGTACAGCAGCAGCAACATTGTTATCATTGACCGGGCCTCCCTCTGGCGGAGCATGGTTGATCGGTGGATTTGCAGCCTCTTGTCTCTGAACCATAGCTCGAAGCTCTTCTTGACCTTGCGCAACCCCTTGCATCATATTCATAAACTGGGCCATGCTAGCCTTCATCTCAGCCAACTCAGCTTGAAATTGATCCATACTTCTCTGTTGATTCAGTCTTGTTGAGTAGCGGTGCGGACGTTGATCAGCTATCCTGCCTGAACAGGAACCAAGAGTGAGAAGTCACGACCAAGAACACCTGTTATGCAAAATGATATGAGTATGATGCTAATGATGCGTATGATGCACATGATATGCTCATTTCTCAGGCATTCAAAGAGCCTGACCCATCCTGAAAAGATGGCAACCTGCAGCAACAAGAGAACAAATAGATACAAGGGAATGCTGACATCCTTATACATACATAAGGGTAAAAGGCATACAACCAATGTCAACAGAATATCTGGATAAACAACGTACAAAGAAAAAGAATCCCATCCAACAAGCCTGGAGATGATTCTTAACAAAAGATCCAAGAGATGGCTTACACGCAAATGAATCCCATCCAACAAACCTGGAGGTGATTCAACAAAATACAATCAGAGATACAAACTAAGACAGACGGTCTTCCGGAATGAGGGTCTTCAGGTAATGGCACTGGTCTATCAACAGTGAGCATTCTGAGCATTCTGGTAGAGGGGTAATCTTCTCTTTCAACTGTCTTCTCAGCTCCAAGACTTCTCCTCCAAGGTGGTCCTCTGATGCCTGTCTCAAGTCTACTTCCTTCTTCAACTGAGCATCTTTGCCTCTGAGTTGCTTCTCCAAATCTCTGATCTTCTTCTGATAACTGGCCTCAGCCCTCTGCAGCCTCAAGCGCTCCCGGTGTTCTGCATCTAACATACTCTCCATCTCCTCGTAGGATCTCTTCTTGCTTCTTAGTCTACTGGCATCCTCTCCTTGCACTTCCCTGAGTTGATGGGCCAAGTGCAGCTTATCAGCTTTGGCTTTGTACAGCTCCATCTGGGTATCTTGCTCCTTCTCTCTCAAACGGCGATTCTCCATCAGGGCTTGCTTGTAGTGCTCCGCAGGCACACTCTCAGCAAGGATCAAAGGTGGTTGCTCTTGCAACGGCTCCATCCTATCATAGGGTAACAACAAAGTTTCCACTCTCTTCTTGACCCAATCAGTGTAATCGGGCATAGCAACGGCAAACTTCTTCCCCAAGACGGATCCATCCTTCACTCCCACATCTCTCCAGGCTCTCCCTATATGTTCCAACCTAACAGGGTCATCCTTCTTCTCGAAACAAAAACTCTCAGCTATCTCTGCTTCGAGCGGTCTTTCACTCATAACAAACCCTAGCTGGCGAAGAGAAAGAACTGGGTTGTAATTGATGCAACCTTTGGTCCCTATGAGTGGCACGCCCCGGAATTCACCACAACTTATGATGACATCCTTCACATCCATCCGGTACGACTGCCACCTGATGTCGTAGGAAGTAAGCGACATGACCCTCTGAGTCCACTTAAGAGTGCTCTGGGTATCCACAAATGGTCCACTGGCTGGCAGAAGAGACATGAACCATTTGAACAGAAGAGGTAGGCAACACCTGATGGCTCCTCCCTTACCATGCCTGCTGTGAATGGCATAGTAAGTATCTGCTAGAAGGGTAGGGATTGGATTCCCTCTGATGAAAATGCTGATAGCAGTGAAGTCAATGAAATTTGGCATACTGGGAAATAGGATGATACCATAGATCATGGCAGCTAACTGTGCGTGAAAAACTTCCCAATTCCCCTTTTCTGCTTCAACTCTGGCTACTCTCAACAGGAACTTCAATGGCAGACCTACAACTTCCCCACAGGGTTTCCAATTCTTACCGACCTCCTCAACACTCAACCGGAGAGCTCTGGCAATCATTCTGAAGTCGACCTCCTTTGGAACGTCCAAGAAGGGAGTCTGATGCTGAATAGGGATACCTAACAGGATAGAATACTCCTCGAGAGTAGGTGCTAACTGGTAATCTTGGAAAGTGAAGCATCTGAGCTCTGGATCGTAGAACTGAAGAAGCGTCTGCAGAGGCACTGGGTCAACTACTGTCTTCAATACTGTCAGGATATCTCCATACCGCCCAACAAAACTCTTCAGTCGATCGTCTGTCACGAGGCTACCCAACTCAACTAGCGGAGTCAACGGCTCACGGTGGAAACTGTAGGAACAGGTCTTCCGCTTCAACTCTGGGACTGTTGCCATCTCTATCAGTAGACAAGCTCGGGAATGTACCTGAGAAATGATATGCATGCAGAGATTAGTTTTTTTCTTCTCTCTTTTTTTTGATTTTTTTTGGATTTTTTTTATTGCGTTTCTTTTGAAAAATAAATATGCTATGATGCACATGATGCAGACCGGACTGGCTGGTTGTGCAATCTCTGATCACTAGGTCGAAACTTCAGTCAAAATCAGAACATAAATCCCGCTTAAGGTCAACCGAAAACTGTTGTCTGAACTAGAGTCACCAACAGAACCAAGTCACCAACGGTACCTGTAATAATGATCATTCCCTCCCCACTCACGGGTGTAGTCTAGGCCAGGGTAAGGTCGAGAGAAACGCAGCATAAATAACCTTTCGCAGAATACTGTCATATACACACCCGAAGTATGTAACGACAGCATCCTACCAGGGTCTGAACTGCTCGTGATATCAATGTTCCGCTAAGTGGCGCCATACCACCCGCTTCCCATGAATCACTCTATTCCTAGGTATCCTAGATTGCACTCATGGTCTGGGTATTGGACCTTTTACCTCAACTGACTCTTCCCCCCCACACAGAGAGAAACAAACAACCAGCCAGGTGAACAGATGAATAAATGCAAACATTAATGCAAACATAAATGCAAACAATAGACAATGAATGCAAACAGTAAATAATGAAAGCAATAAATAAACACAGCACAAAGCAACCAAAACCCTAACCTAGAGAGCGCTAGGAGAGACTCGCTCAGGGAAGATGGACCAGCATAGGTCAACTTCTCTATAGTCCCCAGCAGAGTCGCCAGCTGTCGCATCGCGCGAAAAACCGGCGGGAAAAGAAAGAACAACAGAGCCGCCACCGTGCGTTATTTATCCCAAAAGAGGGAAAGGAAACGCTCAGAGTAAACCTGGGAAAGAACATGGTCTCGCGACCAAAGAGAATGGGTTCGGGAGTCGGTTATGCGGAGGGAAGGTATTAGCACCCCTACGCATCCGTAGTACTCTACGGGATCCACGCACAAAAGGAAGGAAATTGGTTGCTAAACACTGCTCAAATACTCACACACACTGGCTGAAAGAAACGCAAGAGACTGACTGAAACTGACTCGGCAGGATATCGTATCCTGGGCCTACTTAGTCTATCAGGCATAGACATCAGAGTCGAAGTAGTTCGGACTGGGGAAACGACACATGCTCGCTAGGATATCGCATCCTATGCATACGTATCTTCTTGGACGAAGAAGAATCAGAGCATTCGTAGCTCGGTTGACACGCACACAAACAAACAAGACACACACAGGCAGACGTGGAGCCTGAATGCCAATCACTGGACTTACATCAGCATCCGAACCAAAACACACGCACACTGGAACCCAAATGCCACTCGATGGACTTACATCAGCTTCCAAGCACACAACAACACAACAGGTTGATAGGGAGTCGGGGACTCAGCCTATAACTGTCAAACACACACAAACAAACAGACAACAAATTGCTAAGGAGGCAGGCACTCGAGCCCAGCAACTGTCAAACAACACACACAAAAAGAAAAAGGGCGCCCGGAGAGATCAGCTCAATCTCCTGCCTACATACTTCATCTGGTATGAAGATCAGGGCGATGTAGTTCCCCTACGCAGGGATAAAGGACTAGCCTAACCAGATAACAGAGGGAGACACAACTAGGGAGACTACGACTCGAGCCTAGATGTTATCATGCAAATCATCCCTAAGTTAAGGTTTCTAGCTAAATGGCACAAGGGCCAACCTATCCTAAGCATGGCTCACACAGGAAGCAAGCCACACACACTTAACTTGCACAGGAAGCAAGCCAAGCAAAACCTAACTTGCACAGGAAGCAAGTCTAAACTAATCCTAACTTGCACAGGAAGCAAGTCAAACTATCCTAACTTGCACAGGAAGCAAGTCAAACAATCCTACAAGCACAGATAGCACACGCTATACACAAACAAGTGGCTCAAACAAGGGTTAGGTTTTAGTCAAGGGGTCATATCAACCTCAACAAACAAACCTCTGGAACTGGGTGAATGTTGCTCTTAACCTTGCCATTGAGGGGCTAAGGTGAAGCAGATGAAAGGATGAAGTGAGGATGAGACCTCACAGCTCTTATCCCTGGCCTGGGAGAGCTTAAGACAAGAATGTGTGGGTTCAGAAAGTGGGAACCCTTCTACACATTTAAAACTGACTCAACTGTACAATTGTACAAGATCTTGGGTTTGTATCTGAAATGCATCAACACAGTGGTGTGAGCAAAGCAGATGACACACTGAATAGTGGGGGATAGATTGCATATCCCTACCTTCCACCAATTGCCTCTTCACTTAGGAGGTCTTTGACTCTATGCAAGGACAAAGTTAAACAGTCACAAACATTGCCTCTTAAGGAGGACTTCAGACAGTTGCCTGGCCAAGTAACAGGCCAGGTCTTCCAGACTACATGAAGTAAAAGAGACATACCTCAATGCAAATTGCTTATACAAGCAAAGCAAAGCAAAAAGTTCACAAGGAACTAAGCAACTAAAGCACCTGAAACAGTCAAGCAGATGTTAGTATGCAACCTCAAACAAAACAAACAGAAACAGACAACAACTGTCCATTCGAGGCACATGGATGTGCCAGGCACAAGGCTTAGGGCATGTGAGCCAAGCCACCTACAAAACAAAGAGGTTAGACAATGATATTTGAGCAAGCTCAATCAAAAGAATTGGTCTTAATGGCCATTTGATGGTCAACCTGAAAACACAAGCTCAAAGGTGAGTAACAGGACCACTAGGACAAGCCTAGGGTCAAAAGTGAATGAGAAAGTCAAAACAGCAAAGGGCAAGTATCCAAAATCATGTTCAAACAATTAGGAAACAAAACCAATTGGGTTCACACTCATATCAATCACTATCATCATTTCATGAACCATTTAGGTCAAAACATGGCAAACAGAAGCTCATAGAAGTCAACAGCAAGACTTGCACCAAAAGCAATCTAAACATTTTCCAAAAATCATCAAATAAATCATGATCAAACCTAACACATAGCATGGTAAGCATGTCAAATTTCATCCCATTTGGGCAAGTGGAAGGCAGTCAATAAAAATCAGAAAGTCAAAGCACATTTGAACATGCTCAAAGAAAGTCAACAAGCATGGGTCAACTTCAAAAAATCATATCAAATTGAAAACAGATGAGAAATGAATGAGATTAACACCAATGCCAAGCTTGAGATGTCTACTTATCACATATCAAATTTCATGTCCATCTAATAAAGTATGAGAATTTCACAAATGAAATGGGAACATGTGTCACACAAAGTCAACATTTGACTAGGCAGGGAGGAAAAATCTCAAACAAATGGAAAATAGTTCAATTAAATCCAAGAAAATTCACAAGTCAACTAGACATACAAGAGTAGGCTCATGCAGAATTTCAATCCATTTGGAGGTCAAGAAACATGGTAATGAAAATCATGAAGTTGGACATCAATGGTGTGACACAAATTGTCACACCCTAATTCAAAAAATCATAACTCACAAACCACAAATGATAAATTCACAAACTCTACACCAAAATCACCATGAGTGTGTCTAGTTTAAGCACAAAAAATTTGGGAGCCATTGGATACATTCTCATCATTTCACAATTGATTTGGCAAAGTGTACAAAATTTGGTCACATGTCACAAACCCTAAGGCCATTTAAAAACCACTCATCCAAAAATTCTGGAAAAATTATGATAAAAAAGTAGAGATCATGATGAACACAACACAAAAAGTCCCATTCAATTTGGATCAAAAATGAGCAAGTTATGAATTTTGGAAGATTGGTAATCAAAGTGAAGAAATTAATTGAATTAATATGGAGAAAATGGCATTTTGGTAATATTCTGATTCACTTATCCAAACACTGCCGTTTTGGCCCTGAAAATAAAATGTTTTCATTGGCCAGTGGGGAATGGCACAGTAACACGTGAGAGAAAGCAGTTCTGGGCAAATTAGGGTTCATAAACAGCAGAGCATCATCATCGACCACAAAAATTCAACCAGAAACAGAAATTGAGTACACCAATCTCATCAGCATGCAACATACATTAATAATCCAAGCATTGTTTTCCTTAAAACACAATAACCATCATGAATCGAAGACAAATACATTCATACATCAGTTTTCAAAACAAGAAATCTCCCAGCATACTCAACCATTTTATGTGATTCAAATTTCAAAATGATTAGCATGGTGTGATCTAACTAAAGCATGCAATAGTTTCAGGAATGGTGGAACTCGAAAAACTCACCAAATCAGCAGGGCAATGGTGATACAGTTGTCATTTGATGATTTGGGGCTCAAAACAGGTGTGCCTCAAGCTTCTAGGAGATGGATGATTGGATACTTTTAGTTCAATGATGTTTGGAGCAGTACAAATCGAAGTCTGCCATTAGTGAAGGTTGTTGTAACAGCAGCTTTTCTGGTGCTTACAGTTGATGTTTGGAGTCTTAAAACAGTTCACAATGTTACTTGAATGAAGAAACAATCATGGCCAGGCTCGATTCCTTTAAAGTTTCTTGACTGGTTTTTTTTTTTAGCTGAAGTGTAAAAGATGACCTTTTTAGAATGAGTGAATTCTGCAGTGTTATGGTTGCCACTGCTGTTTCTTTTGACAGAGAATGATTGTTCAAAAGTGCTGTTTGATGTTGTTAGTGATAGGGCAAGGCTTGGTAACTCTGATGTTTTGGACAGAGTTGCAAATGAGATGATGTTTTAGAAAATGAATGAGGTTCTTGTTTGATGGCTGCAACTAGTGGTTTTCCATGATGAAATGGATAGTGAAATAGCAGGGCCAGGTTTAAGTTCTTTTTTTTTGGAAGTTTGGAATGATTTTGTAGATGCAAGTGAGAGGGATTTGTTTTAGGATGAAGGAAACATGCTTCTATTGTTGGATGGATGCTTTTGGTTTTAAGTTTTGACAGCAAATTTGAAAATGCAAGAAGGTGAGTTTGAATGAATGAAGCTCTATTGGTTTTTCTCTGCTGTGCTGCTGCTATATGTTTTCTAATGACAGGAAAAATGGTGCTTCACTTTTGCTGTCCTATGTTGCTTTGTGGTGTTAATTGTGTTTCAAAAATGACAGCAAAAAGATGAAAAAAACCCTGCTGTTTTGTTGCTGGTTCTGCAATGTGTTTGGTTCTTTTTTTTAGTTTGACAGGTTTTTGCAAGAGTTTTCAAAGCCAAGTGGATGAGTGAAGCCTACAGTGTGCTGTTTTTGTGGCAACTGGTTTTTTTTTGGTAAGGTTTGGCAAATGATGAAAGGTTTGATGAACTTGGCTGCTGTTAGAAGTTGCCTTTTGGACAGAATTTTCCAATGCCAAGAGTGAGAATGGATGTTGATTATTGTTTCAAAAAGTGACAGAACCAAAATGATCCAAAAAAGTCCTGCTGTTTTTTGTTGCTGGTGGTTTTTTAAACAGCACTTGCCAACTTGACAAAATGCCAAGCAAATCAGTTTTTGCAATAATTGGAATTGGTTGGTCTGCTGCTACTGTCCTCTCATGACAGAAAAATCCACCACCAACCTGCTGTTTTAGGAGTTGCTTCTGTGGCAAGGCAAGTGAGATCATCTTTTTTGAAAATGCATCAAGTTCTGTCAGCAATATGTGGGCTTGTGGCTGCTGCCCTTGTCCTTGACAGAAAAAATGGTGGATAAAAGTCTGCTCTTGGACAGTACAAAGCAAGGTTGCAAGATGTGGTAGCATGGTGACAATGTCCTTTCCTTGCAAAATCTAAGCAAATAAGGCAATGACTTTTCTGTTGGTTATGGCTGCAAAATGTGTTCATAGTGACAGAAAAAATGCTGCATAATTGCTGTTAGTACAAGGCATGGTTGTGGAAGCATGGACAAGTATGGTGAATTTGTACCTTTCTTACAATTCAAGCAACCAAGCAATGGCCTTATGTACTGCATATTTTGACTTTGCAAACACATTCTAAATGACATTTATGAGCTGTTCCAATTGGCCAAATGTTGGAAAAATGTTTAAATCAAAAAGTCAACTCTTGGTCAAACTTACATTTAAATGAAAAAGGTCAAAATATGCCATTTTGATTGGTGAAGTTTTGGCTCATGAAGTTTATATTTTTGGAAAGAGGGGATCAAATGTGACTTGTAGAAAAAAACCCCACCAAAATTGGCCAAACGGTTTGAGAGATATGGCCTTTTGAAGTTCAAGATTTTCTGAAATCGATTCGATCATAACTTGCCAACCACACATGGGAATTGAGAGTTCTAGGACTTTTTGGAAATGGGAGAACAAGATCTTCAAATTTCATGTTGGGCAAAAATTCATTTGAGGCTTGTATCATGATGTAAGTTTGAGGATCAAGACTTTCCATTTATGGCAGGTTTCAGTTACAGGCCCAGTTTCCGTTTTGGGAAATTCATGATCTGGCTTCAAATTCTTCCATGATGGTGTTTGGCATGATGTATGATGACTATTTGGACATGAATGAACTCTCACAAACCAATTCCAATCATCCAATCACTGGTTAAATGGACAGTTGACCAACAGTTGACTTTTAGGGTTTCTGACTGATTATGCACTGACTGATGACTTCCAAACCCTAATTCCTTGAGGACTTGACTTCAAATGATGTCCCAAGTTGTATGAACTCTTGATTATTGATCATGGTGCCCAAATTCCACAAGAATGACCACCATCCACTGCTTTGACTGACAGTTGACCTTTTTTAGGTTTTTTGACTGTCTGTGTATGAACTGCTGACCTCTGAGCCCTCAACCCTTGACCAAAATACTTCAAACAGACCTCCAAGCCATGTGAACTTGTTGGACAAACCCCAAGGTCTTGGTTCAATGAGAAATACCTTTGCTTGATTGGTTGACTGACCAGGAGATTAGTTTGACCTAATTCTTGATTGCTTGCTCTTGAGGCAACTGAGGGACAATGCAAATGCTATGCAATGGATCATGATATGCTATGACCTAATATGAAAATGTATGTATAATGGTAGGTGCAAATTTGAGGTGCTACACTCAGATCGATGCATTCTTCTAATCCCATAATGCAGGCTTCGTACTCAGCCATATTATTCGTGCATTTGAAAGTTAGCCTTGCTGTAAACGGAATATGTGTGCCCTGAGGAGTAATGATTACTGCCCCAATTCCATTTCCATACTGATTTACAGCGCCATCAAACACCATCGTCCATCTGGAACCAGGTTCTGGACCTTCGTCAAGTGTAGGCTCATCACAATCTTTCATTTTCAAATACAGAATCTCCTCGTCTGGGAAGTCGTACTGAACAGACTGATGATCTTCAATCGGCTGGTGTGCCAAGTGGTCAGCCAAGATACTACCTTTGATAGCTTTCTGAGCTCGATACTCGATATCATACTCAGATAACAACATCTTCCAACGGGCAATCCTCCCGGTTAAAGCATGCTTCTCGAAGATATACTTGATTGGATCCATTCTGGATATCAACCAAGTTGTATGATTTATCATGTACTGGCGCAAACGCTTAGCAGCCCAAGCCAAAGCACAACACGTCTTCTCAAGCATTGAGTATCGAGACTCACAATCAGTGAACTTCTTACTCAGGTAGTAGATAACAGATTCTTTCTTTCCAGATTCGTCTTGCTGATCGAGTACACAACCCATCGAGTCTTCAAGAACAGTCAAATACATGATCAGAGGTCTTCCTTCTACAGGTGGAGACAAGATCGGAGGTTCAGACAGATACTCTTTGATACTGTCGAAAGCTTTCTGGCAATCCTTGGTCCAATCATGAGATTGATCTTTCCGGAGGAGTTTGAATATCGGCGCACATGTGGCAGTCATGTGGGATATAAATCTGGAAATATAATTCAAGCGGCCAAGAAAACCTCGGACTTGCTTTTCAGTTTTGGGCGCAGGCATCTCTTGTATTGCTTTGACCTTTGTAGGATCAACCTCAATACCTCTCTCGCTGACAACAAAACCCAATAACTTGCCAGAACGGACTCCAAATGTACATTTGTTCGGATTCAGACGAAGCCTGAACTTCCTCAGACGCTGAAAAAGCTTCAACAAATGCTCAACATGTTCAACTTCCGTTCGGGACTTAGCAATCATATCATCAACATAGACCTCTATCTCCTTGTGCATCATATCATTAAACAAGGTAGTCATAGCTCGTTGATACGTGGCTCCGGCGTTCTTCGATCCAAAGGGCATCACTCGATAACAGAATGTTCCCCATGGCGTGATGAATGTTGTCTTCTCCATATCCTCGGGTGCCATCTTGATTTGATTATATCCGGAAAATCTGTCCATAAAGGAAAAGACTTTGAATTTAGCTGTATTGTCTACCAACATATCAATGTGTGGTAGAGGGAAATCATCTTTCGGACTAGCTTTATTCAAATCTCTATAATCAACACACATACGGACTTTTCCGTCTTTCTTGGGCACAGGCACAATATTGGCCACCCATAGAGGATATGTAGAAGTCACCAGAAACCCCGCATCAATTTGCTTCTGAACTTCCTCTTTGATCTTCACTGCCATATCTGGATGAGTTCTTCTGAGCTTCTGCTTCACAGGCACACACTCAGGCTTCAGAGGCAGGAAATGTTGCACAATATCTGTATCTAGACCCGGCATGTCTTCGTATGACCAAGCAAAGATATCAGAATATTCTCGTAGCAAACTAATCAACCCCTTCTTGACAGACTCTTCAAGGAGTGCCCCAATCTTCACCATACGAACACAATCTTCAGACCCCAAGTTGACTGTTTCCAGATTCTCAAGATGCGGCTAAATGATCTTCTCTTCGTGCTCAAGGAGACGGGTAATCTCATCAGGAATCTCTTCAACATCATCTTCCTCTGCTTCGAATACAGGGAATTCAAAATTGGGAGATGGCGTTGGATCATTATGTTCAATGGGTTTTAGAATCAACCTGCATAATGATTTTGGATAATAAAAACTTTAGAATTTAAACAAACAAATCATTATGCAGATGAAAAGATTGCTTTTATTCTTGTTTTTAGGGTTTTTTGTGATCATCGATTTCATGCAAAAAGCAAAAAGTGAAAACAAATGGAAAAACGAATGTTTAACATGAATTTATTGAATGAAATATCATTGTATAAATGCTGCCAGCAATGTCATCACTTCTCCTTTTGGCATGGGAGAAGGGTTTTTAACAAAGTGAACATATTACGCTGACTTATGAATGACCGTAGGAATATCCACATCGACCCAATTGTGGCAGATCCCGCCAGGGATAACAAAATTGTCGGTATCCTCTGCATCCTCTTCCAGAATAGCATCAGCTTCTTCAGCTCGATCGGCGTGGATGAAACCTCCACTCTTGAATAGACCTTTGTTGTTGAAGACCCCAGAAGAATAGCCAATGCCAGCCTAGGACTTATTATCTTCAAGCTCGATCATCTTTCCTAACCCAGGAACTGCACCATATTCAATGGCCAGTTTTGCATCACGATAGGAAGCAAATGAAGGAGACTTTTTCTCAATCGGCTCAGCAATAGACAAAGCTTGGAAAGGCGTTCCAACTTCATCCTCTGCATCAATATACGAGAAAGAAGATAAGTGTCTAACCAGGAGAGCCTTTTCTCCCCCTACCACAACCAGTTTCTTATTCTTGACGAATTTCAGCTTCTGGTGTAGGGTGGATGTCACGGCGCCAGCCTCGTGAATCCATGGTCTACCAAGGAGACAGCTATAAGATGGGTGGATATCCATAACCTGAAAGGTGACTTGGAAATCACTTGGTCCAATCTTAATTGGGAGATCAACTTCCCCAATCACAGTCTTACGCGACCCATCGAAAGCTTTCACAACAACACCACTCTGCCTCATGGGAGGCCCTTGATATGACAATCTAGAAAGAGTGGTTTTCGGAAATACATTCAAAGGTGACCCAGTGTCCACCAGCACGTTGGACATGGCGTCGCTCTTGCAATTCATGGATATATGTAAAGCCATGTTGTGGTCTCTTCCCTCCTCAGGGAGATCAGCGTCACAGAAACTCAAAGTGTTGCAAGCAGTGATGTTTGCAACAATACTGTCAAACTGTTCAATAGTGACGTCATGATCAACATAAGCTACGTCCAGAACTTTCTGCACAGCCTCCCTATGGGGTTCTGAATTCAGAAGCAGAGATAACACGGAGATCTTGGACGGCGTTTGTAGAAGCTGGTCTACAACGTTGTACTCACTCTTCTTGATGAGCCTCAGCATCTCATCACAGTCTTCATTCATAATTCCACTAGGGCCAACAGAAGAAGTATGAGTCTTTTGTACAGAGGAGGGTTTAGCAACAGCAAGTGCTGGGTTCGGAGGATTCACTGCATTCCCAACCGGACGCTCAACAGAATCAGCCCTAGCCTGAGGCTTCGGCGCTGAAAACACACGACCACTACGGGTCAATCCGCTCACATCAGCGATATTAACAACGGAGGATGAAGGCAACGACACTTCTTTCCCATCTTCCACAGCAACAGGATTATAGCGGAAGGGAATAGATTTGTCTGAAGAATAAGGCACAGGGCCTGCAGGCTTGATCACCGAAGAAGGAGAGACCTTCTGCTTGCTGCCATCATATCGAATGACGACAGGCTCAGGAATTTTGAACACCGGGGAAATCACATTCACCTCTGGTTCGTCTTCATCAACATTTCTGTTTTGAAGAATCTCAATAGTCCCCTCATCCAACAGCTCTTGCAGCTCTCTACGCACTTGGCGGCAACCCAATCTATTGACGGAGCAGATACGACATTTGTCATGGTCGTGCTCCATATGACTGTAATCACACAGTAGACTATGCAACTCAACCAATGATTGTCGAATATGGCTTACATATTTGACTTTGTATTTGCCAGGGCAACCCTGGACCATGTTAACCGACTTCCCATGCTCGGGCAATGGGTTCTTCGTAACATTAGGGCCTGAGTCCTCAAAGCTCAGAATTCCGCATCTCATAAGGTCTTGAACCTTCGTCTTCAACGGATAGCAGTTTTCCACATTGTGACCCAGAGCACCGGAGTGATAAACACAATGTTGATCAGGCTTATACCACCACTGCGGGTTAGCAGGTACAGCCGGAGGATCCCTCGGAGTAATCAATTTCCGCTCTATTAAAGAGGGATATAGCTCGGCGTATGACATAGGAATTGGATCGAAAGTGATCTTCTTCCTCTCATAATTCGAATTAGCCTTATTACTGTTGTTGCGAGGCTGGTAGGCCTGTTGCTGAGGACGATGTTGCTGCTGATACAGAGGTTGTTGCTGATGCTGATATTGCTGATTGTCACGGAAGACAGGTGCTATGTGAGCCACCTGATGCTGACTGCTGGCATGACGCACAGGCTTCCTCTTGGCAGAGGGTCTTCTGGGTTTAGCATGGGATTACACAGCATGTGCCTCCCCATCTTTCTTCTTAGCAAACGCCCCATACCGCTTGCTAGAAGAGCCTTCATCCTTGGATAAACGTCCTTCACGGACTCCTTCCTCCAATCGCATCCCCATGTTCATCATCTTGGTGAAATCAGAGGGAGCACTAGCGATCATCCGCTCATAATAAAATGAACTAAGAGTCTTCAGAAAGATCTTAGTCATTTCCTTCTCTTCCAGCGGAGGAGTAATCTGAGCTGCCAGCTCTCGCCACCTCTGGGTGTATTCCTTAAATGTCTCTTTGTCCTTCTGGGACATGGCTCTGAGTTGATCACGATCAGGAGCCATATCCATGTTGTATTTATACTGCTTGACGAAGGCTTCGCCAAGATCATTGAAGGAACGTATGTTTGCACTATCTAGGCTCATATACCACCGAAGAGCTGCACCGGACAAACTATCCTGAAAATAGTGAATCAACAGCTGATCATTATCTGTCTGAGTAGACATTTTCCTGGCATACATAACCAGGTGGCTGAGAGGGCAGGTGTTCCCCTTGTACTTCTCAAAGTCAGGGACTTTGAATTTGACAGGTATCTTCACACCGGGAACCAAGCAGAGTTCAGCAGCAGATTTGCCGAACAAAATCCTTTCCTCGAAGGGTCTTCAATTCCTTGCGGAGTTCAAGGAATTGGTCATTCATCGCGTCCATCTTCTCATTAACATCTGGGCCCTCAGACGGCTCAGAATGATAGATGGTGTCGTCCATCCTAGGAATGGTATGCATGACAGGAGGAGGCATCGCAAGGACCGGGCTAGATGCCGGCATAGAAGCAAATGTCGGAGCTGGAATATCAAGCATAAAACCAGGAGGCATCCCCCACGGAAACCCGGGCGGCATAGCTGTTGGCACAAAGTGGGCACTGGCAGGAAGCAACCTCAGATATAACAGTCCTCTGGGGAGGAGTTGCAGGTGGCGGAGACGGTTGGTTCTGAGCAGCTAAGAACTGCTCCATCAGAGCACTCAGTCTGGCGACCTCTTCCTTCAGCTCACGGTTCTCTTGTTCAAGTTGATCTATCACTCTTGCAGAGTTGGCTCTGGTGTAGTACCGATGAGTCAGCTTGTCTTCAAAATAAATGAAGAGCACAGAGTTAGGCCACAGACAAGAAGACTCGAACACACCTGCTTATGCAAAATGATGCATGCAATGTTCGTGCATATGCTTTGTTTTTATTTTCGTAGGAACTTTAGGGTATTATTTGCAATTTTTGAATATTAATCATTTAAATCGCATATGGAAAATATCTCATCAAATATATTTGGACAAAGAAGTACAGCATTGTCAATTATTACAAGAGAAAAGGAAATAAACATCCTATGGATCCCTAGAAGCTCGGGATGCCGGAAGATAGGCTGCACGAAGCCTCTTAATCTCTCTCTCATATGCTGCTTCCATATTGATAACACGAAATTATATCATATTTTAGGACTTAATTCCATTAAATTCTATGACTATTTATTTCGGTTTACTGCATTTTATGAGATATTACGTGGTATTTTCTTCCTATTTGTCTCAGGTAGTCTATTTTGAAGAACAAGTGAAAATGGAAGAAAAGGAGGTGCAAAAAGGAGAGAAAAGGAACCAAATGCCAAAGCCCAGCCCAAAGCGCACAAGTCACCAATGCTGTGCCTGTGACGGACGTCACAGGGTGCGTGACGAGCGTCACGCAAAACAGCCTTGTGACGGACGTCACACATGGTGTGACGAGCGTCACACCATTCCACTACCTTTTTGGCGCAAGTAACGCCCTCAGAAGACTTGAAGAGATGTTGAGGAGTTTGTGTCCTATATCCACGCCGTGCATTTAGCCACGTTGAAGACCTTGGGAAACGAAAAGCAGTTACCAGCACCAATATAAATAGCTATCTCTAAAACCTAAAAGGGTTCCTCGGTTTTTCCACGCTCACATTGCCGAAGCTTTTCCAATTTTCTTTCTTTTCACGCTTTTGCTTATTTTCTTTTCCAGCAACTTAACCTTGTTTATTTATTTCTTTTGCAAGTTCTACATTCTTTTTTCCTTTGCAATTTACCTTTCCCTTTTTAGCATTTAGATATTTTTCGCATAATAGTTTCTACACCGGAAACTATTGTGCAACTTTTTATCGGATCTAACCTTACGTTAGATTCTAGTTTTATTTCCTTGGTTTAATTTATTGTTTAATTGAAGAATCCAAGAACAAATCCTACCGGCTTGTGGTGGAGTGTTCAAGACTATTGTATTACGCATTCAGGTTCTTTAATCATTATTTAATGTTTTGTTTTATTATTTATTTATATTGTCTGCCTGGAATGAGTCTGTTTATGCATGATATGTATTCTTGTTTATTTAGCATGTCTGGCTAATTCGCCTAGATATCGGTATGTAAAGTAAGCAGAATAAGGGATCAAGACTGAGTCGGTCTATTTAAACTTAAAATTAAAATCAATCTTTTTACGGTCTCAACTTACAGGTTTAATAACAAGATTTTTTACAAAAGTAAAGGACATAAAGAAGTTAAAATCAATAGAGCGAGAGTTTGAGGTTTTAACTGGATAGTGTAAGTTAGGCATTAATTCTAGATCAGGGCGAGAGCAAGTTTTAGAGTTAATAAAATTCTGACCTTTTCCAAAAAGTATTTTTAAAGATTGAATGTGAGGACGAGAGTTAAGCATTTGGATTTAATTATATAACCTAAGTCAACAGAGCGAGAGTTTGAGATAAGGGTGTTTAAAACGGTCAGTGTTTTCTTAAAAAGAGTTTCTGCAACTTTATTGCTTTCAAAATATGGTTTTTGACTTAATTATAAGTGACAGCTACATTAATATAAAATCATGGTTTATTCAACAGAGCGAGAGTTTGAGATAAAACCTTTAACCAATAAAGTTAACTGAAACGATTTATTTTAAAACCAAGAAACCGACAAAGACTTGATTCCCTAGTTTTGACGAACTACATACCGATATCCGTTTTATTAATATTTAATCTAGATCTTAGTTTAGCTTTTAGTTTTTCCCCAAACAATCAAACATTTTTCACCTTAGCTTTACGTAGTAACCTTAGATAACGGTATATCGATTCATAACGCTCGACTGTGTGAGTCGAGAATGGGATACAAACTGCAAGTGCACAGTTCTATCGCGTAGTTTTAAAAGATATCGATCCCACAGGGACTTATGAATCGATATACCGTTATCTAAGGTTACTACGTAAAGCTAAGGTGAAAAATGTTTGATTGTTTGGGGAAAAACTAAAAGCTAAACTAAGATCTAGATTAAATATTAATAAAACGGATATCGGTATGTAGTTCGTCAAAACTAGGGAATCAAGTCTTTGTCGGTTTCTTGGTTTTAAAATAAATCGTTTCAGTTAACTTTATTGGTTAAAGGTTTTATCTCAAACTCTCGCTCTGTTGAATAAACCATGATTTTATATTAATGTAGCTGTCACTTATAATTAAGTCAAAAACCATATTTTGAAAGCAATAAAGTTGCAGAAACTCTTTTTAAGAAAACACTGACCGTTTTAAACACCCTTATCTCAAACTCTCGCTCTGTTGACTTAGGTTATATAATTAAATCCAAATGCTTAACTCTCGTCCTCACATTCAATCTTTAAAAATACTTTTTGGAAAAGGTCAGAATTTAATTAACTCTAAAACTTGCTCTCGCCCTGATCTAGAATTAATGCCTAACTTACACTGTCCAGTTAAAACCTCAAACTCTCGCTCTATTGATTTTAACTTCTTTATGTCCTTTACTTTTGTAAAAAATCTTGTTATTAAACCTGTAAGTTGAGACCGTAAAAAGATTGATTTTAATTTTAAGTTTAAATAGACCGACTCAATCTTGATCCTTTATTCTGCTTACTTTACATACCGATATCTAGGCGAATTAGCCAGACATGCTAAATAAACAAGAATACATATCATGCATAAACAGACTCATTCCAGGCAGACAATATAAATAAATAATAAAACAAAACATTAAATAATGATTAAAGAACCTGAATGTGTAATACAATAGTCTTGAACACTCCACCACAAGCCGGTAGGATTTGTTCTTGGATTCTTCAATTAAACAATAAATTAAACCAAGGAAATAAAACTAGAATCTAACGTAAGGTTAGATCCGATAAAAAGTTGCACAATAGTTTCCGGTGTAGAAACTATTATGCGAAAAATATCTAAATGCTAAAAAGGGAAAGGTAAATTGCAAAGGAAAAAAGAATGTAGAACTTGCAAAAGAAATAAATAAACAAGGTTAAGTTGCTGGAAAAGAAAATAAGCAAAAGCGTGAAAAGAAAGAAAATTGGAAAAGCTTCGGCAATGTGAGCGTGGAAAAATCGAGGAACCCTTTTAGGTTTTAGAGATAGCTATTTATATTGGTGCTGGTAACTGCTTTTCGTTTCCCAAGGTCTTCAACGTGGCTAAATGTACGGCGTGGATATAGGACACAAACTCCTCAACGTCTCTTCAAGTCTTCTGAGGGCGTTACTTGCGCCAAAAAGGTAGTGGAATGGTGTGACGCTCGTCACACCATGTGTGACGTCCGTCACAAGGCTGTTTTGCGTGACGCTCGTCACGCACCCTGTGACGTCCGTCACAGGCACAGCATTGGTGACTTGTGCGCTTTGGGCTGGGCTTTGGCATTTGGTTCCTTTTCTCTCCTTTTTGCACCTCCTTTTCTTCCATTTTCACTTGTTCTTCAAAATAGACTACCTGAGACAAATAGGAAGAAAATACCACGTAATATCTCATAAAATGCAGTAAACCGAAATAAATAGTCATAGAATTTAATGGAATTAAGTCCTAAAATATGATATAATTTCGTGTTATCAAACTCCCCCATACTTAGATCTTTGCTTGTCCTCAAGCAAAATTCAGCATAGAAATCGTTTTCAAAAATTTAGCCAGGCGAAGTTTCAAAACACACATCAATTCGTAATAGGTTGCAAGTGGATTTTGTTTAGAAGCAACTTGAGTTTAACCTTGACATCAACAACTACCGTTACAACCTCAGATAACCCGACCTTATGCAAACCAGTTCGAGCAATGCCATTATAGCTGTCCTAGTTCCTTTACTCTTATTTCACCCGTTTTCATTCTAGCGAAATCACATTAAGCCCTTTATCTTTTCGCGCACATAGTGGAGTAACCGGTTAGTGATTATGATCCGCTTTTAGCTAGAAGTTCTGGTACATAAGTCGGATAACTTCGTTATTCAGTCCATTGCAAATTGTGGGGGATCGAACCGTAGTCCGCCCTACCGAGTTCAGTACCAGATACCTACTGAACCAACTCATAATGGATCTTTCATATTGTGTTTTTGCATGATCTGCAACCTTTAGATTAAATGATCTGGTAAGGATCACCTAATTTAATCAGTGCATTTCCTGATATATTCATATATTTTATGTTACTTTGGGGGATCATTCACTTATATTCATCGGCTCTCCACGTAGTTTGCTATTAAGATGGTGCTGACTTCTCGTATAAACTACTCGGGGTTACTATAAAACTAAAAGTTCGAGGAATCGGTATAATAGGTACTTATCCTGATCTAACATGTTGAGGTTCTCATAGCGTTGTTATGGTAATGATTTTTGTCTTGATTTCACTCAAGTTGTATAAAATAAGCGACCTTTATACTTATTGGGTGTGTTAAATTTTTGTTATGGCTCATGAAAATTTTTAAGGGAATAGATAATAGAAATTTTCACACTCGGGACTTAACTTAAAATTTTATTTTATTTTATTTTTTATTTTTTTTATTTTTTTTATTTTTTTTTTAGGAAATAACATTAAAAGGAAAAGTACATACTTGAACAATGGAAATAGGAAGAACAAGTTTTCCCCCCCATACTTAAATTAAACATTGTCCCCAATGTTTTAAGGAAATGAAATACAATATGGAAAGGAAAAAGAAACTACAACTAAGGTTGTCTTCCGCCTCTGGTTCTTAGACCTGGTGATCTCTGACGTAAGTCTAAGTTGTCGAACCTGCTGAACAACTCAGTAAACCGCTGGTCGGTTATGGCATTCCTAGCATCCTGTTGCTGTTGCATTTGACGCATCATCTGCAGCATTTCGACATTCTGTGCCTGCATACCGTCGATAGCATCCATAATGTCGTCGTTGGTTGCAGGCCTTCTTCGTCGAAGACGTTGGGAGGATGGGCCAGTTGCATTACTGGAAGGGTTGAGCGGGACTGACTATTGTGTAGGCGGATGATCACCTTGTTCCATTTCTTCAAACTCATCTGTTTGCGGGTTTGTTTGTGAAGGCTCGGTGGTTTCGGGAGCGTTTAGATCGTAGAGGTGGCAGTCGGGGTTTGTGACATCAGTGCGGGCAGTATTTGGTAGAACAACGCTTGGGACTGCCTGGTTGTTCACCATAAGATAATATCCTCCGCCTACTCTGTTCTTAATCAAGCGGCTGGATCGACAGTAGCTGATATCCATAGATAGGGGAGGTAGGGATTCTAAAGTTTGGAGTTTTTCCCCTAGGTGTAGGCCAAGTGCTATGGTGGTGATTAATCCACTGATTATAAAAGGTTGCCTGCCTCTAGCACATAAGGTGCGGATATGATGAAAGAGAAAGGAGGCGGCGTTTACCTGAGTATCTGGTTCGAAGACGCACTGGAGGAAAAATAGTTCCTTTGAGTTGACCTTGCTGTTGTTTGGCCTTCCAAAAACTGTGTTTTGCAAGATGCGGATAAAGTACCGGATAGTGGGGTTATGTAAATGGGAGAGAAGGAGCTCTTCCCAGTTGTAGGTATCTATACCGGAAATTTTCTTAAAAAGGCCGAAAACACCAACTGTGTTCCAGTTTGAGGTTAGAGGGATTCTGGCGTGCAGCAGACCTTCTGTGGGAAATTGTAGCATGGTACTCAATTGGTTTTGGGTTAGGGAGTACTCGGTGTTAAACATACGGAAGGTTGCGGTACCGGTTAAAAATTCGTCTTCACCGGCGGGAGTGGTGTAGTCGTATGAACTTAAGAATTCTAAGGTTAGGGATGGGTAGGTGGGTTGATTATGAGTGCAAAGGAAGGTTAAGTTGGCTTGACGGAGCATCCATTCGATACCTTGGAGTAATCCTAATTGTTGTAAACAGGTTAAATCGGGGTACCTGGTGGAAGCGACGCCTCGCTGTTGGAAACGCTCGAATTGCTCCCTTTGATAATTGTCATCTTCGGATCGGAAGATGATATTTCCGAAATTCTGATTTCCCGCCATTGTGATGAATGAATTTTGAGGGGGTGATTTGGAAAGAAGAAAAAAAAATGTATTTGATAGGAGAGAATGGTTTGTGGTGAATGAAGGGAGGTTTGGTGGGTATTTATAGGAGAAGAATTTGGAAGGTGGAAAGAAAAAGTGGTTGAAAAGTAATTAAGTGTGGTTAAATGAAAAATGAATGGGGAAGGTAAAAAGTTAAAGATGTAACGTTCGTCTCCAACGGCTCCTTAACGTTCACTAGTCTGAGTAGTGTTACGCTCGTCACAGGGGTGTGACGCTCGTAACAGGCACTTGGTGTGCCGCTCGTTATGGATAGTGTGACGCTCGTCACACATTCCTTTTTGGAAAGGCTTCAGTAGCATTCCACAAAATCACTTCGGTAAAGGATTTAATTTTTGTTATTTATTTTGTTTTGTTTTGCTTATGATCAGTTTAGTCTGCAGTTTAATTTATGGTGCAGGCTTAATCTGCTTTGTATAATAATAATTCATAGGTAGCAACAGTAGAGCATAATAGCTATTGCATAATAAAATTAAATAAACAGCTTCAATAAAAATGATCATAATGTAATACAGGAAAGGAAAACAAAGAAATGAAAGAAAAAAAAATGCGAACACGAATTCAAATAACATTAATGAAAAATCTAATTTAAAACTAAATAACTTAGAAAAATAACTAAACTCTATCCCTCTGTACGATCTCTGGCCGGAGGAGCAAAAGAGTTAACATGATGTAGCAACTCGTGAAACTGATTCGTCATACTGCTCATGTATCCTAGAACTTCGTGTCTCATGTTAGTAAATTCTCCTCTGAGGGCGTCTTGTTCTGACATCAAAGCTTCAATGGCGGTGTTATAATCAGTTCCGGGCATATGATGTCGGAGGTCAGGTATGGCTGATTCTTCGGTCTGAACAGGCTGAGGAGGAGGGTCAATATCATAATAGCCGGATGGTGTCTGAGGGTCAGATTCAGCATGAGGGATCTGGTCAACATAATTCTCATAGTCATTACAAATCTCATAATCCTGGATGGATTCAGTGGATCTAGCAGGAGTTGGGGTTTCATTCAGGTTATAGAGCCAGTTCCTTTGGTTATGAACACTAGTCCTAGGATCGGGCATGGTGAATAGGCAGAGAACCTGGTTATCAATAATAAGCTCAAACTCATCAGTCCCTAGGTTTGCTATAAACATAGTGTTGAAGAGGAAAGGTATACTCATAGTAGTAATGCCACAAAAAGGGTTTAGGTCAAGCATAGGCTAACGTAACCCAATAGCATTACCTATCATAGTTATCAAACCGCCTATTCTAATGGGTGCTCGCTCATCCTGGATAAGGTGGTCCAAATTAGCTAACATAAAAGTGGCACCGTTCACTGGACGGTTCTGGGAAGCACAAAATATGATGAAGAGTTCATCACGTGAAACTGAAGTACTATTTGGCTTCTTCCCAAATAAAGTGTGGGTCAGGATCTTATGGAAATAGCGAAAGGCCGGTTGTGTATGTTTCCAGAGAGAAACTCATGTTCTTCGGGCTCATCATTTCCAGTCAGCCTACCCCAAAAGTGTTCAAGCTCTCTATATTCAAAAAGTTCTTCCTGGCTTACAGTGAATGTATCAAAGGAGGTAGGAAAACCAAAAGGTTGGTGAAGTCTCTAATATTAAATTGGTACTCCATATTGAACATTCTGAACTGGATAAAACCTCTGCTAATTCCTTTTCCATGGCTGGGTAGATAGATTAATGAGCTAAGGAATTCTAGTGTGAGTCTCCGGTAGGTGGTGAAATGTCTCAGGATAGGGGATGTCTCCCATCCAATCTGATTCAGCAAATACAGGACACTCTGTCTCAGTCCAAGGGCAGTCATAGCCCAATCATCAGCATATAAACTAGGTAGCATCTCTCTAGCGGCTAGTTCTTCAAACTTTTGTTTCTGAGCCATTCCTCTGAACTTGATACCCATACGATCAATATGTCCCATCTGGTTAGTGTTAGCTAGAGAAAAGAAAACATGAGTTTAAGTCAGGATTTGGCCAAATGCCGAAAGAAGAAAAAAATTATTATTATTATATTTTTTCTTTGTGAATAAATCAAGAATGAATGCTAAACAGAAATTAAAAGAATAATTAAGAAAGAAATAGGGAAATGATAATAATAGAATAATAAAATAACAAACTAATTTGTGGGTTGTCTCCCACTAAGCGCTTTGTTTAAATGTCGCAAGCTCGACAAAGAAACTGTTAAATATAATCTATAGGTCCTGGGGGCGTTTCGTCTAAGTGTAGGATTTGCGAATCCTCGTTGGTTTCCGCATAGTGATAGTGTTTCAGACGTTGCCCGTTTACGGTGAACGGTTCTGTAGATTTTCCTTTTATTTCTACCGCTCCACTGGGAAAGATTTTAGTGATATGAAAAGGCCCTGACCATCTGGATCGTAGTTTTCCCGGGAATAACTTTAGTCTAGAGTTAAATAAAAGTACTGCGTCGCCTTGCTTGAAGATTTTCCTTGATATACGCTTGTCATGCCATTGTTTTGTTCTTTCTTTATAGATTCTGGCATTTTCATAGGCGTCTCTTCTGAGTTCCTCTAATTCGTTTATGTCAAGGATTCTCTTTTCACCGGCGGCTTTATAATTCAAATTTAGATTTCTAATAGCCCAATAGGCTTTATGTTCTAATTCTACCGGGAGGTGACAGGATTTTCCATAAATGAGCTTAAATGGGGTCGTCCCTATGGGGGTTTTATAAGCAGTTCGGTATGCCCACAAAGCTTCTGGTAATTTCAATGACCAATCTTTCCTTGAAGTGGCGACCATTTTTTCTAGTATTTGCTTGATTTCTCTGTTAGATACTTCCACTTGTCCACTGGTTTGAGGGTGGTAAGGTGTCGCTATCCTATGTCTTACTCCATATTTAAATAATAATTTTTCGAGTACCTTGGATATAAAGTGCGATCCACCATCACTGACTACTATTCTTGGGATGCCAAATCTCGGAAATATTATATTCTTAAAGAGTCTAGTTACTACTCGGGTGTCGTTTGTTGGGGATGCTACAGCTTCGATCCATTTTGATACGTAGTCAACTGCCACGAGTATGTATTTGTTACCGAAAGAGGATGGAAAGGGTCCCATGAAGTCTATCCCCTGTAGCACCTCAAATTTGCACCTATCATTGTACATACATTCTCATATTAGGTCATAGCATATCATGATACATTGCATAGCATTTGCATTGTCCCCAGTTGCCTCAAGAGCAAGCAATCAAGAATTAGGTCAAACTGATCAGGAGATCAGTCAACCAATCAAGCAAAGGTGTTTCTCAAGGAGCCAAGGCCCTAGGGTTTGTTCATCAAGTTCACATGACTAGAGGGCCCATTTGAAGTGTTTAAGTCAAGGGTTGGATGTTCAGAAGTCATCAAGTCATGCACAGTCAGGCAAAAACCCTAGACAGTCAAAGTTGGTCAACTGTGGTTGATTCTATGGTTTTGATGGATGGAAATGGTTTGAGAGAGCTTATTCATGTCCTAATAGGCCTCATATGTCATGGCAATCAACATCATGGAAGAATTTGAAGCAAATCAGAAAATTTCCCAAAATAGAAAGTGGACCTGTAATTTCAACTGCCAAAAATGGAAACTTCTTGATCCTCAACTTGCATCATGATACAAGCTTCAAATGAATTTTTGCCCAACATGAAAGTTGAAGATTTTGTTCTCCCATTTTCAAAAAGTCCAAGAACATCAAAATCCCATGTGTGGTTGTCAAGATATGATCAATTCATTTTCACCAATTTGTGAACTTCAAAGGGCCATAACTCTCAAACCATAAGGCCAAATTTGGTGGGGTTTTTTCCTACAAACCACATTTTTCCCCCTCTTTCCAAAATATAAATTTCATTCATCAAAACCTTGCCAATCAAAATGGCATTTTTGGACCTATTTCATTTAAAAATCAAGTTTGACCAAACTTTGACTTTTTGATTCTTTGATTTTTTCCCACTTTGGCCAATTGGGACTTGTTTCATATGTCATTTGTAACTTGTCTAGAGCTTAAACTCATGTTCATACCATTGCCATACCATCATTTTGGACCAAGGTGCATAATTGGCATTTTTTGCAAATAGCTTCATTAAGTGAAAGCAAGGTGTAGCAATTCTTTCAGCAGACTACAAACAGCATTTGGATGGTCATGTACAGCTGGTTTCAGGCCCAATTCGAGCAGGACTTTGCACCTCCACTTCATTTGTACAAGTTTAGCAAAATTGCATTTTGATTCCACTTAACTAAACCAGCTTAGCATTTGATTAAACAACTCTAAACAGACCCTTATAAGCTCTTTCTCAGCTCATTTCAACCCTAGTTTTGACAGCCTCCATACAGAAAAATACACATACTCTCTTTCTTGCATATTTGCATTTTGGAAAATTCTGAGAAGATCATCAAAGCACACGAGCTGTTCTTGCTTCTTCCACCATCTGGACAACCTTGTGGAACATTTTGAATCATCAACAGAAACCTGTGCAGCCTCTACCTGTTCTGTTTTCCTCAAGCTTCAACAATGGCAAAACATGAGCTGAGCATTTTCAAGCGTGGTTGAGCTAAAGGGCCTCAAGGATTCATCACTCCAAAGCATCATCTTCACCTGTTTGCCCTTAAATCCATCAAAGCAGCCCTGTTTTCAATTTTCTTCAAAACAAGTACTTTAGTTGCCTAAGTTCTCTGAACTTGATTTGCTTTGCTTTTTAGCAACTTGCTTGAGGTATAATCTCTTTTACTTCATGTAGTCTGGAGACCCGGTCTGTTATTTGACCGGGCAAACTGTCTGAAGTCCTCCTTAAGAGGCCATGCTTGTGTGTGTTTAAAATTGTCCCAAGCAGGAAAAGTCCTTCAAGTAAGGCAATTGGTGGAAGGTAGGGATATGCAATCTATCCCCCACTACTCTTGTTGTGTCATCCCTCTGCTCACACTGCTGTGTGTTGATGCATTGGGATACAAACCCAAGATCTTGTACAAAGTGTACAGTGTCAGAGTCTTCGAGTATAGAAGGGTTCCCACTTTCTGGACCCATGCTCATTTGTCTATTAGCTCTCCCTGGCCAGGGATAAGAGCTGTGAGGTCTCATCCTCACTTCATCCTTTCATCTGCTTCACCTTAGCCTCTCAATGGCAAGGTTAAGAGCACACTTACCCTATTCCAGTTGGCCCTAGTGCCTAACCCTTGTGTGAGCCTCTTGTATGCATATAGAGTGTGCTTCCTGTGATTGCCTGTTTGCTTTGCCTCTTTAGGTGTAGTTTGGACTTGCCCTTGTGCAAGGTAGGTTGTGCTTGACTTGCTTCCTGTGCAAGTCAAGTCTGTGTGGCTTGCTTCCTGTGTAAGCCATGCTTAGAGTTGTTTTGCCGAACTACGGCAACTCTGATTCTCATGTTCAGATGAGATACGTAGGCACGAGATGCGATGTCTTGTCGAGTTTGACTAACAACTAACAGCTAATCCTTGCTTGCTTTCGCCCTCGTTGCGATCCTTTCTCTCGCCCTCGTTGCGATCGAGACTTTTCCTTTCTCTCGCCCTCGTTGCGATCGAGACTTTTCCTTTCTCTCGCCCTCGTTGCGATCGAGACTTTCCCTTTCTCTTGCCCTAGTTGCAATCGAGACCTTTATCCCTGCCTGCCGAACTACGGCAACTCTGATTCTCATGTTCAGATGAGATACGTAGGCACGAGATGCGATGTCTTGTCGAGTTTGACTAACAACTAACAGCTAATCCTTGCTTGCTTTCGCCCTCGTTGCGATCCTTTCTCTCGCCCTCGTTGCGATCGAGACTTTTCCTTTCTCTCGCCCTCGTTGCGATCGAGACTTTTCCTTTCTCTCGCCCTCGTTGCGATCGAGACTTTCCCTTTCTCTTGCCCTAGTTGCAATCGATACCTTTATCCCTGCCTGCCGAACTACGGCAACTCTGATTCTCATGTTCAGATGAGATACGTAGGCACGAGATGCGATGTCTTGCCGAGTTTGACTAACCACTAACACTAATTCTCTTCTCTCACCCCTGTTGTGATTGAGATATCCCCTTTCTCTTGCCCTAGTTGCAATCGAGACCCTTGCTTCCTGTGCAAGCCGTGTCTAGGATAGGTTGGCCCTTGTGCCATTTAGCTAGAAACCTTAACTTAGGGTTGACTTTTGCATGACAACATCTAGGCTCGAGTCGTAGTCTCCCTAGTGTTGTGTCTCCCTCTGTTATCTGGTTAGGCTAGTCCTTGTCCCTGCGTAGGGGAACTACATCGCCCTGATCTTCATACCAGATGAAGTATGTAGGCAGGAGATTGAGCTGATCTCTCCGGGCGCCTTTTCTTTTCTTTTGTGTTTGTTTGACAGTTATAGGCTGAGTCCCCGACTCCCTATTAACCTGTTGTGTTGTAGTGCGCTTGGAAGCCGATGTAAGTCCATCGAGTGGCATTTGGGTTCCAGTGTGGGTGTGTTTAGGTTCGGATGCTGATGTAAGTCCAGTGATTGGCATTCGGGCTCCACGTTTGCCTGTGTGTGTCCTGTTTGTTTGTGTGCGTGTCAGCCGAGCTACGAATGCTCTGATTCTTCTCTCGTCCGAGAAGATACGTATGCATAGGATGCGATATCCTAGCGAGCATGTGTCGTTTCCCCAGTCCGAACTACTTCGACTCTGATGTCTATGCCTAATAGACTAAGTAGGCCCAGGATGCGACATCCTGCCGAGTTCAGTTTCAGTCAGTCTCTTTTGTCTCTTTCAGCCAGTGTGTGTGTGTTTGAGCAGTGTTTAGCAACCAATTTTTTCCTTCCTTTTGTGCGTGGATCCCGTAGGGTACTACGGATGCGTAGGGTGCCTAACACCTTCCCTTCGCATAACCGACTCCCGAACCCATCCTCTTTGGTCGCGAGACCATGTTCTTTTCCTAGGTTTACTTCGAGCGTTTCCTTTCCCTCTTTTGGGATAAATAACGCACGGTGGCGGCTCTGTTGTTTCTTTCTTTTCCCGCCGGTTTTTCGCGTGATGCGACAGCTGGCGACTCTGCTGGGGATATAAGAGAAGTTGACCTGTGCTGGTCCATCTTCCCTGAGCGAGTCTCTCCTAGCGCTCTCTAGGATTAGGGTTTTGGTTGCTTTCTGCTTGTTGTATTTTATTGCATTCAGTGTATATATGTACATTTATTGTTTGCATCGATTGTGTGCATTGATGTTTGCATTCATATTCATTATTCATTACTGGCTGGCTGTCTGTTTTCTCTGTGTGGGGGGGAGTCAGTTGAGGTAAAAGGTCCAATACCCAGACCATGAGTGCAATCTAGGATGATTAGGAATAGAGTGATTCATGGGAAGCGGGTGGTATGGCGCCACTTAGCGGAACATTGATATCACGAGCAGTTCAGACCCTGGTGGGGTATCATCGTTACATACTTCGGGTGTGTATATGATGGTATCCTGCGAAAGGTTATTTATGCTGCGTTTCTCTCAGTTTTACCCTGGCCTAGACTACACCCGTGAGTGGGGGGGATTGATCATTTTAACAGGTACAGTTGGTGACTCTCGGTAATGACGGTGACTGTGAATTATGGACATTTATTTCTGGGACGCCGGAGTTCTGTCCGTGGTTTATCAGCGGGTTCCGTTTATTTCGGATCCCCGGGTTGAATTTGAGAATACCTGTTCAGAGGAGCTGGCTGTCATCCGTTCAGTGGATGATCCTGTGATGATAGTAATGCAATCCCCAGTTCCGTTTATTTCGGAACTCCACAAGTCGGATTTATGGTGACTCGGTTCTCCAGATTTGGGTTCAGACGCCAGTTGATCAGATTGACTTTGGGTTTCAGATGTTTGCGATCAGAGTTCAAGCCGAAGCATTGACCCTGTGCCTTGAGACGCACAGCCTGACCAGTCATGTTTGCATCATTTGCATCATAGCATGTTTATTTTTCAAAAAAATAATAATGCATGAAAAAAAAGTTAACCCGCATACGCATATCCTTTTCAGGATCATTCATGATAAAATAGCATTCGCATCATATGCATATCATACACATATCATTCTTGCATTGCAGACATGTTTGGGGAGACAGGATAGCTGATCGAAGACCACACCGCTACTCAACACGACTCAACCATCAACATGGATCAAGTACAAGCTGAGCTGGCCGAGATGAGGGCAAACATGGCCCAGTTCATGACAACAATGCAAGGAGTTGTTCAGGGGCAAGAGGAGCTGCGTGCCTTAGCCCAGAGACTGGAAGCCGTGATTCCACCAGTCCACCGTGCTCCACCAGTGGATGTACCCGTTCATGAGAATGCTGCTGTCACTATTCTCGTCGATGATTATGTCGTGGGTGATGAATTGAAGGGGATCAGAATCAGTGAACAGCCTCTTGCTGCAGAGACTGTTAATGTCAGAGCAACCCGCGCTCTGGTTCGCCATCCTGGCTCTTCAAGTTCTTCCGGTTCTAAGAAGACATACTCTGGGGCACCCAGAAGGGGAGAGGATGAAACAAATGCTGTGCACCGTCGGAGGAGTGCCAACAGAGGACAGTATCGTCAGGCTGCTGCTGTGACTATCCCAGCAACTCAAACTCAACAGCAACAGAGAAGACCAACTCAGCATTATCAGACTCCACAACATCGTCCTCAGCAGCAGGCTTCCCAGCCTCACGATGGTAATCAAGCTGGTACAAGTAACGAGAGGAAGAAGATCATTTTTGATCCAATCCCCACGTCCTACGCCGAACTGTATCCCTCTCTGTTAGAGCGGAACTTGATTACGCCCAGAGACCCGCCGCCCATACCTGTCAACCCTCGGTGGTGGTATAGGCCTGAACAACATTGTGTATATCACTCGGGTGCTCCTGGTCATGATGTGGATAGCTGCTTCCAGCTGAAGATGAAGGTTCAAGACCTTGTGAGGTCAGGTATTCTGATTTTGGAAGACTTAGGTCCCAATGCTAATCAAGTTTGAAGACAACGAGTCCAGGGCTGGCGCCGACTTTTCTTCAGAAGGGTTGTTCAGAAAAGCAGAAGCTGCTGATGCAAGAAATACTGACAGTTGTCGTCCCCGATGGGATCTATCACAATTGGGTCACTGTGGGCTTTCCTACAGTTGTTCATAAGTCTTTGTAATAATCACTTTGTTTAAAAACCCTTCTCCCATGCCAAAAGGAGAAGTGATGGCATTGTTGGCAACATTTTGTGCAATGATATTTTCATTCAAATAAATTCATGTTAAAACATTTGTTTCCAATTGTTTTCCCTTTTCGCTTTTTGCATGAAATTGGTGATCACAAAAAACCTTTAAAAACAAGAATAAAAGCAATCTTTTCATCTGCATAACGATTGTCTTGTTTGATTTTCAAAGTGCTTTTCATATCAAAATCTTTATGCAGGTTGTTTCTCAAACCCATTGAACATAGTGATCGGACGTCATCTCCCAATTTTGAATTCCCTGTATTCGAAGCGGAAGAAGATGATGATTGAAGGGATTCCTGACGAGATTTCCCGACTTCTTGAGCAAGAAAAGAAGATCACTCAGCTGCATCTCGAGAATCAGCAGAACAGCCAACTGGGGCATTATCAAAAAAAAAAAAAAAAAAAAGAAAAAAAAAAAAGAAAGAGAGGGTGCAAAATCAAAAGCAAAATCAAAATCAAAATCAAAAGAAATCAAAAGCAAAATCAAAAGAAATCAAAAGAAATCAAAAGAAAGAAAAAGAAAGAAAGAAAACAAAAAAAAGCACCCTCAAAGTCCCAAGTTGACTGATGCTGAATTCGATCGAAAGAAAAAGATCAACTGCCATGTGTCATGGTCAGTCATATCAGTAGAGAGTGAAAAAGCATTCAACAAGAAGGTCAAGCCTCGTGTGTTCCGAGGGACCTTGTGCTCAAGAAAGTCTTGTCTTTCGTGCCCGATTCCAGGGGCAAGTGAACTCCAAGCTATGAAAGTCCATGTGTTGACAAGAAAGCCTCTTCAGGCAATGCTTTGACACTTACAGCAATGGATGAAGAAGTTCACTCGTCCTGTGAATTCCGATGCAGTCAAGAAATACTTCGCCTAAAACAAAAAGCAGAATAGCTCGCTAAGTCGAACACCCCAAAGGGCGACTTAGGCAAAAAGGAGCGTCTCGGTGGATTGAAAACCCGAAAGGGCGATCCAGGCAAAAGTTAGAGACATTGAAAAAAGAATTTGCATCCCGCTAGATTGAGCACCTCACACTGGGGCAATCTAGGCAAAAATTAGGGATTTGGCAAGTAACTGCATCTTGACAAGACTGTGCTGTACATCTGTCATCCGTCAGGGATTCTCGATCCGTCGTCGACTGAAGCTTTGAATACATCGAAAATTCAGAATGGTAGAGGAAAGGTCATTATGTTCAATGTAGTCCTCTCCAATATATATCACCGATTTCAAACTTGTACAGATCTATGGAGTCCCGTCCTTTGCAGACTACCATTCCATTACATCTATTTGAGCTTTTACCCAATTATTTGCACTCTTATTTGTTTCAACTCAACAAACGTTTTGCATGTTTTAATTGATAAAGTATCATTGTTTTCAAAATAAACAAATTTTTCACAAAATTGTTCTTAAACAAAGTGAACATTCACAATGATGGAAGGATACTTAGGAGACCCACAGTGCTCTCCCAGGGGTGGTATGATTACCGACAGGTAAGACAATTGTTCGTATCTCGAGCATGACTGTATCTTTGTCCTGCAGAACCTCGTATGGTCTCTCCTCAGTGAATTTGCCTGACGCAGTGTCGTTTGAAGTTATTCATCTTCATGTTCCCGGCAGTACAGATTCTTCCTCCAAATCCCTGTTAGCTCTATTGTGGGGCATCCCCAGTAGAGTGCTGTTTGAGCCTTATCGTGGGGCATCCCCAGCAAGTTTGCTGTTTCGGACATTATTGTGGGGCAGTTCCCCAAGCAGAGCGTTTACTGAAGGCTTCAACTTTCGCCTCTCCAGCAGAGCAGTCTTCGTCTCTCCCCCAACGTGGGTGTTTTTCCCTTGAAGATTCAGTATTTGGTAGATCAACAATCCAGTACTCCATCATGTCCTCAGATAGATCCCCGAGCGGAGTTGTTGGCATGATGAGCTTTCTCTATGCCTATGTATCCTCATCAGAGATCTGGTTGCTTCTTGGTATCCCTGATTTCCAGCACAAGTTGTTGCGGCGCATACGCCTGTATGTCGAACTCTGTTCTCCGGTTGTGACTGACGATCCCTCCGGAAGCCTCTGGTGGCCTTCCTCCCCTACAGGATGATGTTTGTTCCCTATTGTCCCAGTCCCCAGTGGATTTTCTTGGCTCTCTGGTGACTTTGGTTTTGCTCTCCGGACGGTTGATTCCCGGACCTGCGTGTTGAGCATGTCTGTTTGTCAGCATTCATCATACATTCATCATGCATAATGCATACATGCATAATCATAACATCCAGGTACTCATGATGCAGCTGTTGCCGTGTATCTGTTGTTGGTTGTCTCCTGCTATTTGGTAATACAAATCTCTCCAGTAGATTTTCCTCAAGCAAATATGGGTGTGTCTGATCTCTCCATGTAGAGCCAACCCCTTAAGCAGAAAGTGTCTATCCTTTCCTGCCATTTCCCCACTGAGATACATCCTCGTGGAGGACGGTTGCTTCCGTTCCCTCCCTACACGGGATGGGTTTTTCCCTATTGAGTTCTTTCCTCATTAGGATGAGTCTTGATTCAGTTTGCCTTTTTGGATCGATCCTAAACTGGCTCCCCGTCGACTGTCTCTTGTGCTTCCCTGGGGCATAAATGAATAGTTGCTCACTAACCGGCACTCATTCATCTTATCCTCAGCGGAATTTGTTTGGCCTCTACCTACGAACCGGTAGCTGTAAGTCCTTTCTTTACGGTCTTCTACCCACTACCTGGTAGTTGTAAATCCTTTTTTCTCACTCTGTCTCTCAGCGGAGTTTGTTGGCCTCTACCTACAAACCGGTAGCTGTAAGTCCTATCTTTGTGGTTTTCTACCCGCTAGCTGGTAGTTGTAAAATCCCACATTCCTCCCCTTGTTGGAGTTAACCCTTTTTGCTCATCCCGATGATGACTGGTTACTTTTCCGTGGTTTTCTGCCTACAAACCGGTAGATGTAATCCCCTCTTTGTGATATTAATGGTCTTGTCCCCTTTGGATACTTGCCTTGATCAAGCAGTATTGTCCCCATTGGGTCTTCACCTTCTTTTTGGATACTTGCTCCAAGTTAGCAACTTTATCCTCTTCTGATTGGTCATCTTTTGCATACCTAGTCTGGTACCCTGATGCCTTTCTTTCCGGTCGATTATTCATCTAACAACCTACAACCCGGTTATGGATAATCTTCCATGCGAGGTCATTATCTACGTTCTGACGGCTATAGATAATATATCTCATGCGCTCTTTGGTCTATCTTTCGATTGATATCACCAGCAGAGTAAGATTCGTATTCCTTGTGGAATCGAATGTTCATCCTTTAAAAAGTTTGCCTTTGCTCTCTTCAGGATGTTTTCGGTCGATTACTCATTTAACAACCTACAACCCGGTTATGGATAATCTTCCATGCGAGGTCATTATCTACGTTCTGACGGCTATAGATAATATGTCTCATGCGCTCTTGGGTCGAAGTCGTCCTCCCCAGCCGAGTAAGATTTGTATTTCTGGTGAAATCGAATGTCCATCCTTTAACAAGATTGCTTTTCTAGCCCTCTTCAGGATGCTGAGTGTTTTGGAACACAAACCAATTCACGCTTTGGTCGGTCACCCGTTTCATACCTACAACCCGGTATCCATGGTGTTTCTTCCTGTTTGCTCGCTGTCGTGACCTTGATCCCCGAGTGGAGCGGGTTTCACGAAATATTTCTCCAGCAGAGTTCATCCCACCAGTAGATTGGACGAGTTTCCATAGCAGGTCGATACCTGCATCCCCAGCTGAGTTGATTCTACCTGTGAATTATGTGGGTCGTCCTCGGCGGAGTAACGGTTATTCCCCAAAGCAGAGTTTATCGTATCTGAGGTTTGTACAAGCCTTATCCCCAGAAAGTTGCCTGGTTTAGCTTCCCCAGCGGAGTTTTTTATTTCCCCAAGCGGAATTTGAGTGGATTGATTGGGGCATCCCCAGCAGTTTACCTTTGCTTTCCCCTAGCAGAGTTGCTTTATTACTCCCCAGCGAGTTATCTTGTCTTCCCCTAGTGGATTCGTATGGTTGGTTCCCCAGCAGTTGTTTGTTTCCCCCGGTGGATTTGTCTTGAAGATTCCTCAGCACAGTCGTCCTGTGTATTCTCTCCCCGCAGAGTTATCATCATGCCGCATTGCATATAGTAATCATTGCATCCTCAAACTGCGTAGCATTTCCATCCCATATGGAGCATTACGCCATAGAAAAATTCAAACATATGCATTCATGTGTTCGAAACCACATTAGATTGTATCCCCGACAGAGGCGGATCGTTTTGTTCAACATCAGCACAGCAAATCAGCTACAGTTGCTTCGACAGTATTCAGAATTGATTATCCCCACAGAGGTTTATTTCCTCACCCGATGGTGACAGAGGTTTATTTCCTCACCCGATGGTGACAGAAAATTTGTTTCTCCCCAGTGAGACCCCTAGCAAGTGATCAGCCTTGCCTCGACATATCTCAGATGTCCGATCTTGTGATACCAGTAAGTGTCGTGTCAGCACCCGCGTGTGTCTCTTTTTTGGTGTCGGTAAACACCATTGTTTCGGTGTCGGTAAACATCGAGTTCCACCCAGTCATCGGTAAATGTCTGGTCATTTTTTGGTGTCGGTAAACGCCATTGTTTCGGTGTCGGTAAACATCGAGTTTCACCCAGTCATCGGTAAATGTCTGGTCTTTTTTTGGTGTCGGTAAACGCCATTGCTTCGGTGTCGGTAAACATCGAGTCCCACCCAGTCATCGGTAAATGTCTGGTCTTTTTTGGTGTCGGTAAACGCCATTGCTTCGGTGTCGGTAAACATCGAGTCCCACCCAGTCATCGGTAAATGTCTGGTCTTTTTTTGGTGTCGGTAAACGCCATTGTTTCGGTGTCGGTAAACATCGAGTCTCACCCAGTCATCGGTAAATGTCTGGTCATTTTTTGGTGTCGGTAAACGCCATTGTTTCGGTGTCGGTAAACATCGAGTCTTCCTTTCAGTCATCGGTAAATGTCTGATAATCCCCAACAGAAATCCCCAGTAGAGTCATCGGTAAATGTCCTATCTGGTTTTCAGTTGCAAATTTTTGTTTGTCTCTTACCATAAATGTCCCATCCCAGTCATCGGTAAATGTCTGGTCATTTCTTTTTGATGTCGGTAAACATCATCTTTCGATGTCGGTAAACATCGTGTCTCACCCCAGTCATCGGTAAATGTCTGGTCATTCTTTTTGATGTCGGTAAACATCATCTTTCGATGTCGGTAAACATCGTGTCTCACCCCAGTCATCGGTAAATGTCTGGTCATTCTTTGTTCTCTTGTCAATAAAATCAGAAATCCCCAGAAGTCGTCGGTAAACGTCTTGTCTGGTATCACCACAAAGATTGTGTTCCTCCCCAAGCGGAGATGCCATCGGTAAATGGCCCAGTTTTCTTCGATATCGGTAAATTTCGAATTCCCAGTTGCAGCAGCCATCGGTAAATGGCCTTGACATCGGTAAATGTCAAGTTTCTTTGAAGCCACCATCGGTAAATGGTCTTGCTTCCTTCCTACATCAATTTGTTTCCCAGCAACCATCGGTAAATGGTCTTGCTGAAGTTGATATCGGTAAATATCAAAGTTTTAACCATCGGTAAATGGTTTTGTTTTTTCAGAAGTTGTTTCCCAGCAGCCATCGGTAAATGGTCTGGCTGAAGTTGATATCGGTAAATATCAAAGTTTTAACCATCGGTAAATGGTTCTGTTTTTCTCAAGTTATTTCCCAGCAACCATCGGTAAATGGTCTTGCTGAAGTTGATATCGGTAAATATCAAGTTTTTAACCATCGGTAAATGGTTTTCGCTTTTCAGAAGTTATTTCCCAGCAACCATCGGTAAATGGTCTTGCTGAAGTTGATATCGGTAAATATCAAGTTCTAACCATCGGTAAATGGTTTTGTTTTTCAGAGGTTTGTTTTCCCCAGCCGCCATCGGTAAATGGTCGTGCTGAAGTTGATATCGGTAAATATCAAGGTTCCAGTCCTTCAACCATCGGTAAATGGTTTTGCTTTTCTGAAGTTGTCATGCATTTTATCATCGGTAAATGACGTGGCTCTCTTTGTATCATATCCAGTCGGTGCAAATTTCTACGGTTCTTTGGTATTCAATCCCTGTTTACCCTGAAAGTCTGACAGCCACTGCTATCATCCGTTCGGGTTCCCAGCTGATTGAATAGGGGCAGCTGTAGCACCTCAAATTTGCACCTATCATTGTACATACATTCTCATATTAGGTCATAGCATATCATGATACATTGCATAGCATTTGCATTGTCCCCAGTTGCCTCAAGAGCAAGCAATCAAGAATTAGGTCAAACTGATCAGGAGATCAGTCAACCAATCAAGCAAAGGTGTTTCTCAAGGAGCCAAGGCCCTAGGGTTTGTTCATCAAGTTCACATGACTAGAGGGCCCATTTGAAGTGTTTAAGTCAAGGGTTGGATGTTCAGAAGTCATCAAGTCATGCACAGTCAGGCAAAAACCCTAGACAGTCAAAGTTGGTCAACTGTGGTTGATTCTATGGTTTTGATGGATGGAAATGGTTTGAGAGAGCTTATTCATGTCCTAATAGGCCTCATATGTCATGGCAATCAACATCATGGAAGAATTTGAAGCAAATCAGAAAATTTCCCAAAATAGAAAGTGGACCTGTAATTTCAACTGCCAAAAATGGAAACTTCTTGATCCTCAACTTGCATCATGATACAAGCTTCAAATGAATTTTTGCCCAACATGAAAGTTGAAGATTTTGTTCTCCCATTTTCAAAAAGTCCAAGAACATCAAAATCCCATGTGTGGTTGTCAAGATATGATCAATTCATTTTCACCAATTTGTGAACTTCAAAGGGCCATAACTCTCAAACCATAAGGCCAAATTTGGTGGGGTTTTTTCCTACAAACCAAATTTTTCCCCCTCTTTCCAAAAATATAAATTTCATTCATCAAAACCTTGCCAATCAAAATGGCATTTTTGGACCTATTTCATTTAAAAATCAAGTTTGACCAAACTTTGACTTTTTGATTCTTTGATTTTTTCCCACTTTGGCCAATTGGGACTTGTTTCATATGTCATTTGTAACTTGTCTAGAGCTTAAACTCATGTTCATACCATTGCCATACCATCATTTTGGACCAAGGTGCATAATTGGCATTTTTTGCAAATAGCTTCATTAAGTGAAAGCAAGGTGTAGCAATTCTTTCAGCAGACCACAAACAGCATTTGGATGGTCATGTACAGCTGGTTTCAGGCCCAATTCGAGCAGGACTTTGCACCTCCACTTCATTTGTACAAGTTTAGCAAAATTGCATTTTGATTCCACTTAACTAAACCAGCTTAGCATTTGATTAAACAACTCTAAACAGACCCTTATAAGCTCTTTCTCAGCTCATTTCAACCCTAGTTTTGACAGCCTCCATACAGAAAAATACACATACTCTCTTTCTTGCATATTTGCATTTTGGAAAATTCTGAGAAGATCATCAAAGCACACGAGCTGTTCTTGCTTCTTCCACCATCTGGACAACCTTGTGGAACATTTTGAATCATCAACAGAAACCTGTGCAGCCTCTACCTGTTCTGTTTTCCTCAAGCTTCAACAATGGCAAAACATGAGCTGAGCATTTTCAAGCGTGGTTGAGCTAAAGGGCCTCAAGGATTCATCACTCCAAAGCATCATCTTCACCTGTTTGCCCTTAAATCCATCAAAGCAGCCCTGTTTTCAATTTTCTTCAAAAACAAGTACTTTAGTTGCCTAAGTTCTCTGAACTTGATTTGCTTTGCTTTTTAGCAACTTGCTTGAGGTATAATCTCTTTTACTTCATGTAGTCTGGAGACCCGGTCTGTTATTTGACCGGGCAAACTGTCTGAAGTCCTCCTTAAGAGGCCATGCTTGTGTGTGTTTAAAATTGTCCCAAGCAGGAAAAGTCCTTCAAGTAAGGCAATTGGTGGAAGGTAGGGATATGCAATCTATCCCCCACTACTCTTGTTGTGTCATCCCTCTGCTCACACTGCTGTGTGTTGATGCATTGGGATACAAACCCAAGATCTTGTACAAAGTGTACAGTGTCAGAGTCTTCGAGTATAGAAGGGTTCCCACTTTCTGGACCCATGCTCATTTGTCTATTAGCTCTCCCTGGCCAGGGATAAGAGCTGTGAGGTCTCATCCTCACTTCATCCTTTCATCTGCTTCACCTTAGCCTCTCAATGGCAAGGTTAAGAGCACACTTACCCTATTCCAGTTGGCCCTAGTGCCTAACCCTTGTGTGAGCCTCTTGTATGCATATAGAGTGTGCTTCCTGTGATTGCCTGTTTGCTTTGCCTCTTTAGGTGTAGTTTGGACTTGCCCTTGTGCAAGGTAGGTTGTGCTTGACTTGCTTCCTGTGCAAGTCAAGTCTGTGTGGCTTGCTTCCTGTGTAAGCCATGCTTAGAGTTGTTTTGCCGAACTACGGCAACTCTGATTCTCATGTTCAGATGAGATACGTAGGCACGAGATGCGATGTCTTGTCGAGTTTGACTAACAACTAACAGCTAATCCTTGCTTGCTTTCGCCCTCGTTGCGATCCTTTCTCTCGCCCTCGTTGCGATCGAGACTTTTCCTTTCTCTCGCCCTCGTTGCGATCGAGACTTTTCCTTTCTCTCGCCCTCGTTGCGATTGAGACTTTCCCTTTCTCTTGCCCTAGTTGCAATCGAGACCTTTATCCCTGCCTGCCGAACTACGGCAACTCTGATTCTCATGTTCAAATGAGATACGTAGGCACGAGATGCGATGTCTTGTCGAGTTTGACTAACAACTAACAGCTAATCCTTGCTTGCTTTCGCCCTCGTTGCGATCCTTTCTCTCGCCCTCGTTGCGATCGAGACTTTTCCTTTCTCTCGCCCTCGTTGCGATCGAGACTTTTCCTTTCTCTCGCCCTCGTTGCGATCGAGACTTTCCCTTTCTCTTGCCCTAGTTGCAATCGAGACCTTTATCCCTGCCTGCCGAACTACGGCAACTCTGATTCTCATGTTCAGATGAGATACGTAGGCACGAGATGCGATGTCTTGCCGAGTTTGACTAACCACTAACACTAATTCTCTTCTCTCACCCCTGTTGTGATTGAGATATCCCCTTTCTCTTGCCCTAGTTGATATCGAGACCCTTGCTTCCTGTGCAAGTCGTGTCTAGGATAGGTTGGCCCTTGTGCCATTTAGCTAGAAACCTTAACTTAGGGTTGACTTTTGCATGACAACATCTAGGCTCGAGTCGTAGTCTCCCTAGTGTTGTGTCTCCCTCTGTTATCTGGTTAGGCTAGTCCTTGTCCCTGCGTAGGGGAACTACATCGCCCTGATCTTCATACCAGATGAAGTATGTAGGCAGGAGATTGAGCTGATCTCTCTGGGCGCCTTTTCTTTTCTTTTGTGTTTGTTTGACAGTTATAGGCTGAGTCCCCGACTCCCTATTAACCTGTTGTGTTGTAGTGCGCTTGGAAGCCGATGTAAGTCCATCGAGTGGCATTTGGGTTCCAGTGTGGGTGTGTTTAGGTTCGGATGCTGATGTAAGTCCAGTGATTGGCATTCGGGCTCCACGTTTGCCTGTGTGTGTCCTGTTTGTTTGTGTGCGTGTCAGCCGAGCTACGAATGCTCTGATTCTTCTCTCGTCCGAGAAGATACGTATGCATAGGATGCGATATCCTAGCGAGCATGTGTCGTTTCCCCAGTCCGAACTACTTCGACTCTGATGTCTATGCCTAATAGACTAAGTAGGCCCAGGATGCGACATCCTGCCGAGTTCAGTTTCAGTCAGTCTCTTTTGTCTCTTTCAGCCAGTGTGTGTGTGTTTGAGCAATGTTTAGCAACCAATTTTTTCCTTCCTTTTGTGCGTGGATCCCGTAGGGTACTACGGATGCGTAGGGTGCCTAACACCTTCCCTTCACATAACCGACTCCCGAACCCATCCTCTTTGGTCGCGAGACCATGTTCTTTTCCTAGGTTTACTTCGAGCGTTTCCTTTCCCTCTTTTGGGATAAATAACGCACGGTGGCGGCTCTGTTGTTTCTTTCTTTTCCCGCCGGTTTTTCGCGTGATGCGACATCCCCCACACGTCGAAAATCTCTACTTCCAAAATACCTTTTTGTGGCATCTCGTCACGTCTAGATATGTTTCCCGTGCGTTGACATATGTCACACTCCTTAATAGCCGCATGTACGTCCTTCCATATAGTTGGCCAATAAAAGCCGGCTTGTAGGATTTTAGAGCAGGTCTTGGATGTACTTGTGTGTCCACCATAAGGAGCGGAGTGACAGTGTTGGATTATATTTTCTACTTCTTCTTCGGGTATGCATCGACGGAAAATACCATCGGGGCCTCTTTTGAAAAGTAAGGGATCATCCCAGTAATAGTGTTTTATGTCGTAGAAGAATCGTTTCTTCTGTTGGTAAGATAAAGTAGGTGGAACTATTCTGGCAGCTAAATAATTGACGAGATCAGCGTACCATGGTGTGACGGATATAGCTAAGGTGGTTTCTACTTGCATGTCGGAGTTGTTCTCTTCCAAAGTAGCTATAAGTTTGTCATACGAGAAATCATCATTAATTGATGTTCTTTCCGGTTCAAGGTTCTCAAGTCTAGAGAGATGGTCTGCTACTACGTTTTCAGTTCCTTTCTTGTCCTTGATTTCTAAGTCGAATTCTTGTAGCAACAAGATCCATCTTAGTAGTCTAGGTTTAGCATCTTTTTTTGTTAAAAGGTACCTGATAGCAGCGTGATTAGTGTAGACTATTATTTTGGCTCCTACCAAGTAAGAACGAAATTTATCTAGCGCAAATACCACTGCTAGGAGTTCTTTCTCGGTAGTGGCGTAATTCATTTGCGCTTCATCCAGGGTTCTGCTAGCGTAATATATAACGTGAAGCTTTTTATCCTTTCTTTGTCCTAACATAGCACCTACAGCATAATCGCTGGCATCGCACATTATTTCGAATGGTTCATTCCAGTCTGGTGTCTGCATTATGGATGCGGAGATCAATGCTTGTTTAAGAGTTTGAAATGCTTTTAAACAGTTGTCGTCGAATATGAATTCGGCATCTTTCATCAATAGTCCGGTTAAAGGTTTAGTTATCTTAGAGAAGTCTTTGATGAATCGTCGGTAAAAACCGGCGTGTCCTAAAAAGCTTCGTACTTCTCTCACGGTTCTTGGGGGTTGAAGATTTTCGATTACCTCTATTTTGGGTATCAAGTTCAGAGGAATGGCTCAGAAACAAAGTTTGAAGAATTAGCCGCTAGAGAGATGCTACCTAGTTTATATGCTGATGATTGGGCTATGACTGCCCTTGGACTGAGACAGAGTGTCCTGTATTTGCTGAATCAGATTGGATGGGAGACATCCCCTATCCTGAGACATTTCACCACCTACCGGAGACTCACACTAGAATTCCTTAGCTCATTAATCTATCTACCCAGCCATGGAAAAGGAATTAGCAGAGGTTTTATCCAGTTCAGAATGTTCAATATGGAGTACCAATTTAATATTAGAGACTTCACCAACCTTTTGGGTTTTCCTACCTCCTTTGATACATTCACTGTAAGCCAGGAAGAACTTTTTGAATATAGAGAGCTTGAACACTTTTGGGGTAGGCTGACTGGAAATGATGAGCCCGAAGAACATGAGTTTCTCTCTGGAAACATACACAACCCGGCCTTTCGCTATTTCCATAAGATCCTGACCCACACTTTATTTGGGAAGAAGCCAAATAGTACTTCAGTTTCACGTGATGAACTCTTCATCATATTTTGTGCTTCCCAGAACCGTCCAGTGAACGGTGCCACTTTTATGTTAGCTAATTTGGACCACCTTATCCAGGATGAGCGAGCACCCATTAGAATAGGCGGTTTGATAACTATTATAGGTAATGCTATTGGGTTACGTCAGCCTATGCTTGACCTAAACCCTTTTTGTGGCATTACTACTATGAGTATACCTTTCCTCTTCAACACTATGTTTATAGCAAACCTAGGGACTGATGAGTTTGAGCTTATTATTGATAACCAGGTTCTCTGCCTATTCACCATGCCCGATCCTAGGACTAGTGTTCATAACCAAAGGAACTGGCTCTATAACCTGAATGAAACCCCAACTCCTGCTAGATCCACTGAATCCATCCAGGATTATGAGATTTGTAATGACTATGAGAATTATGTTGACCAGATCCCTCATGCTGAATCTGACCCTCAGACACCATCCGGCTATTATGATATTGACCCTCCTCCTCAGCCTGTTCAGACCGAAGAATCAGCCATACCTGACCTCCGACATCATATGCCCGGAACTGATTATAACACCGCCATTGAAGCTTTGATGTCAGAACAAGACGCCCTCAGAGGAGAATTTACTAACATGAGACACGAAGTTCTAGGATACATGAGCAGTATGACGAATCAGTTTCACGAGTTGCTACATCATGTTAACTCTTTTGCTCCTCCGGCCAGAGATCGTACAGAGGGATAGAGTTTAGTTATTTTTCTAAGTTATTTAGTTTTAAATTAGATTTTTCATTAATGTTATTTGAATTCGTGTTCGCATTTTTTTTTCTTTCATTTCTTTGTTTTCCTTTCCTGTATTACATTATGATCATTTTTATTGAAGCTGTTTATTTAATTTTATTATGCAATAGCTATTATGCTCTACTGTTGCTACCTATGAATTATTATTATACAAAGCAGATTAAGCCTGCACCATAAATTAAACTGCAGACTAAACTGATCATAAGCAAAACAAAACAAAATAAATAACAAAAATTAAATCCTTTACCGAAGTGATTTTGTGGAATGCTACTGAAGCCTTTCCAAAAAGGAATGTGTGACGAGCGTCACACTATCCATAACGAGCGGCACACCAAGTGCCTGTTACGAGCGTCACACCCCTGTGACGAGCGTAACACTACTCAGACTAGTGAACGTTAAGGAGCCGTTGGAGACGAACGTTACATCTTTAACTTTTTACCTTCCCCATTCATTTTTCATTTAACCACACTTAATTACTTTTCAACCACTTTTTCTTTCCACCTTCCAAATTCTTCTCCTATAAATACCCACCAAACCTCCCTTCATTCACCACAAACCATTCTCTCCTATCAAATACATTTTTTTTTCTTCTTTCCAAATCACCCCCTCAAAATTCATTCATCACAATGGTGGGAAATCAGAATTTCGGAAATATCATCTTCCGATCCGAAGATGACAATTATCAAAGGGAGCAATTCGAGCGTTTCCAACAGCGAGGCGTCGCTTCCACCAGGTACCCCGATTTAACCTGTTTACAACAATTAGGATTACTCCAAGGTATCGAATGGATGCTCCGTCAAGCCAACTTAACCTTCCTTTGCACTCATAATCAACCCACCTACCCATCCCTAACCTTAGAATTCTTAAGTTCATACGACTACACCACTCCCGCCGGTGAAGACGAATTTTTAACCGGTACCGCAACCTTCCGTATGTTTAACACCGAGTACTCCCTAACCCAAAACCAATTGAGTACCATGCTACAATTTCCCACAAAAGGTCTGCTGCACGCCAGAATCCCTCCAACCTCAAACTGGAACACAGTTGGTGTTTTCGGCCTTTTTAAGAAAATTTCCGGTATAGATACCTACAACTGGGAAGAGCTCCTTCTCTCCCATATACATAACCCCACTATCCGGTACTTTATCTGCATCTTGCAAAACACAGTTTTTGGAATGCCAAACAACAGCAAGGTCAACTCAAAGGAACTATTTTTCCTCCAGTGCGTCTTCGAACTAGATACTCAGGTAAACGCCGCCTCCTTTCTCTTTCATCATATCCGCACCTTATGTGCTAGAGGCAGGCAACCTTTTATAATCGGTGGATTAATCACCACCATAGCACTTGGCCTACACCTAGGGGAAAAACTCCAAACTTTAGAATCCCTACCTCCCCTATCTATGGATATCAGCTACTGTCGATCCAGCCGCTTGATTAAGAACAGAGTAGGCGGAGGATATTATCTTATGGTGAACAACCAGGCAGTCCCAAGCGTTGTTCTACCAAATACTGCCCGCACTGATGTCACAAACCCCGACTGCCACCTCTACGATCTAAACGCTCCCGAAACCACCGAGCCTTCACAAACAAACCCGCAAACAGATGAGTTTGAAGAAATGGAACAAGGTGATCATCCGCCTACACAACAGTCAGTCCCGCTCAACCCTTCCAGTAATGCAACTGGCCCATCCTCCCAACGTCGTCGACGAAGAAGGCCTGCAACCAACGACGACATTATGGATGCTATCGACGGTATGCAGGCACAGAATGTCGAAATGCTGCAGATGATGCGTCAAATGCAACAGCAACAGGATGCTAGGAATGCCATAACCGACCAGCGGTTTACTGAGTTGTTCAGCAGGTTCGACAACTTAGACTTACGTCAGAGATCACCAGGTCCAAGAACCAGAGGCGGAAGACAACCTTAGTTGTAGTTTCTTTTTCCTTTCCATATTGTATTTCATTTCCTTAAAACATTGGGGACAATGTTTAATTTAAGTATGGGGGGGAAAACTTGTTCTTCCTATTTCCATTGTTCAAGTATGTACTTTTCCTTTTAATGTTATTTCCTAAAAAAAAAAAAAAAAAAAAAAAAAAAAAAAAAAAATTTAAGTTAAGTCCCGAGTGTGAAAATTTCTATTATCTATTCCCTCAAAAATTTTCATGAGCCATAACAAAAATTTAACACACCCAATAAGTATAAAGGTCGCTTATTTTATACAACTTGAGTGAAATCAAGACAAAAATCATTACCATAACAACGCTATGAGAACCTCAACATGTTAGATCAGGATAAGTACCTATTATACCGATTCCTCGAACTTTTAGTTTTATAGTAACCCCGAGTAGTTTATACGAGAAGTCAGCACCATCTTAATAGCAAACTACGTGGAGAGCCGATGAATATAAGTGAATGATCCCCCAAAGTAACATAAAATATATGAATATATCAGGAAATGCACTGATTAAATTAGGTGATCCTTACCAGATCATTTAATCTAAAGGTTGCAGATCATGCAAAAACACAATATGAAAGATCCATTATGAGTTGGTTCAGTAGGTATCTGGTACTGAACTCGGTAGGGCGGACTACGGTTCGATCCCCCACAATTTGCAATGGACTGAATAACGAAGTTATCCGACTTATGTACCAGAACTTCTAGCTAAAAGCGGATCATAATCACTAACCGGTTACTCCACTATGTGCGCGAAAAGATAAAGGGCTTAATGTGATTTCGCTAGAATGAAAACGGGTGAAATAAGAGTAAAGGAACTAGGACAGCTTTAATGGCATTGCTCGAACTGGTTTGCATAAGGTCGGGTTATCTGAGGTTGTAACGGTAGTTGTTGATGTCAAGGTTAAACTCAAGTTGCTTCTAAACAAAATCCACTTGCAACCTATTACGAATTGATGTGTGTTTTGAAACTTCGCCTGGCTAAATTTTTGAAAACGATTTCTATGCTGAATTTTGCTTGAGGACAAGCAAAGATCTAAGTATGGGGGAGTTTGATAACACGAAATTATATCATATTTTAGGACTTAATTCCATTAAATTCTATGACTATTTATTTCGGTTTACTGCATTTTATGAGATATTACGTGGTATTTTCTTCCTATTTGTCTCAGGTAGTCTATTTTGAAGAACAAGTGAAAATGGAAGAAAAGGAGGTGCAAAAAGGAGAGAAAAGGAACCAAATGCCAAAGCCCAGCCCAAAGCGCACAAGTCACCAATGATGTGCCTGTGACGGACGTCACAGGGTGCGTGACGAGCGTCACGCAAAACAGCCTTGTGACGGACGTCACACATGGTGTGACGAGCGTCACACCATTCCACTACCTTTTTGGCGCAAGTAACGCCCTCAGAAGACTTGAAGAGACGTTGAGGAGTTTGTGTCCTATATCCACGCCGTGCATTTAGCCACGTTGAAGACCTTGGGAAACGAAAAGCAGTTACCAGCACCAATATAAATAGCTATCTCTAAAACCTAAAAGGGTTCCTCGGTTTTTCCACGCTCACATTGCCGAAGCTTTTCCAATTTTCTTTCTTTTCACGCTTTTGCTTATTTTCTTTTCTAGCAACTTAACCTTGTTTATTTATTTCTTTTGCAAGTTCTACATTCTTTTTTCCTTTGCAATTTACCTTTCCCTTTTTAGCATTTAGATATTTTTCGCATAATAGTTTCTACACCGGAAACTATTGTGCAACTTTTTATCGGATCTAACCTTACGTTAGATTCTAGTTTTATTTCCTTGGTTTAATTTATTGTTTAATTGAAGAATCCAAGAACAAATCCTACCGGCTTGTGGTGGAGTGTTCAAGACTATTGTATTACGCATTCAGGTTCTTTAATCATTATTTAATGTTTTGTTTTATTATTTATTTATATTGTCTGCCTGGAATGAGTCTGTTTATGCATGATATGTATTCTTGTTTATTTAGCATGTCTGGCTAATTCGCCTAGATATCGGTATGTAAAGTAAGCAGAATAAGGGATCAAGACTGAGTCGGTCTATTTAAACTTAAAATTAAAATCAATCTTTTTACGGTCTCAACTTACAGGTTTAATAACAAGATTTTTTACAAAAGTAAAGGACATAAAGAAGTTAAAATCAATAGAGCGAGAGTTTGAGGTTTTAACTGGACAGTGTAAGTTAGGCATTAATTCTAGATCAGGGCGAGAGCAAGTTTTAGAGTTAATTAAATTCTGACCTTTTCCAAAAAGTATTTTTAAAGATTGAATGTGAGGACGAGAGTTAAGCATTTGGATTTAATTATATAACCTAAGTCAACAGAGCGAGAGTTTGAGATAAGGGTGTTTAAAACGGTCAGTGTTTTCTTAAAAAGAGTTTCTGCAACTTTATTGCTTTCAAAATATGGTTTTTGACTTAATTATAAGTGACAGCTACATTAATATAAAATCATGGTTTATTCAACAGAGCGAGAGTTTGAGATAAAACCTTTAACCAATAAAGTTAACTGAAACGATTTATTTTAAAACCAAGAAACCGACAAAGACTTGATTCCCTAGTTTTGACGAACTACATACCGATATCCGTTTTATTAATATTTAATCTAGATCTTAGTTTAGCTTTTAGTTTTTCCCCAAACAATCAAACATTTTTCACCTTAGCTTTACGTAGTAACCTTAGATAACGGTATATCGATTCATAAGTCCCTGTGGGATCGATATCTTTTAAAACTACGCGATAGAACTGTGCACTTGCAGTTTGTATCCCATTCTCGACTCACACAGTCGAGCGATCACATATCCGCCTTATCTTTGGCGAGTCTGTCATACCTCCTTTTCCAGAACTTGGAAGACTGAGGAAGTAGAGAAGTCCAAGTATCATCAGGATCATCAATGATCTGTTGCTCGAGAAACTCGATCATGGCATCTTTCTCCTTGATTTGCTGAAGCAACTCTTCTCTTTCACGGATCCAAGCACGTGAAAGGTCTTCTTCTCTCAACTCCTCTACGCCTTGGTTAGGGAGGGTTGAAGGCCCAGCCACAACCAACGGTGTAGGTCTTGGATAACCATATGGCATGAGATACTCAGATGCTCTCTTCCTCACCCAAGCAGTGTATGGCTCCAGAGCTATGCAGTTCTTCGGACCCAATTCACTTCTACCCCTCTTGTGAATCTTGCGCCAAGCGCGGACCATCCTGGCTTTCAGGCCTTGAGGATCTTTACCCTCCTGGAAGAACACACCTTCTAACAGAATGTTATTAGGTTTATCCTTTAGGGGGAACCCAAGTTGACGTCGTGCTAACGCAAGGTTGTAGCTAATCCCACCACATGTACCAAGAAGAGGCACATTGGAGAATTCACCACAAGAATCAATGATCTGGACACCATCATATGCACGATCATACCAAGAGATATCATCATTAGTGAGAGACATGAGCCTCGTAGACCATCGTAGACATCCCTTGTTCTCTTTGAAAGCGACCGTCGGAGGTAAGTGAGAAATAAACCACTTATACAACAGAGGCAAACAACACACAATGGTACCACTACCCTTCGCATTCCTCAGGTGCAAAGAGAAATAGGCATCACCCAACAGAGTCGGAACGGGATTAAGAACCGAGAAGATCCTAATAGCGTTCACATCCACAAATTTGTCGATGTTGGGGAATAATACCAATCCATAGATGAGAAGCACGAATATGGCCTCAAAGGCATCCTCACTCATGGCCTTCCCATAAACGGTAGCTTGAGCGACGAGGAACTCAGAAGGGAGACCTTGAATTCCACCTTTGGTAGTCATATGAGCTTTAACCAAGGATTCATCTATGTGCAACAAGTCTGGGATCTCGCGAGAATTAGGAATACTCTCCAAGCCACTGAACGGCACCTGATCCAGAATCGGAATACCCACAAGATGCGCATACTCCTCAAGGGTAGGCAATAGCTGAAAGTCTGGAAAAGAGAAGCAGTGATACAGAGGATCATAGAATTGAACCAGAGTTCCCATCAATCCTTCATCAACCTGAGTAGTCAGCAAAGGCAGAAGCTTCCCATAACGAGCTTTGAAACCCAAGGGATCTAATACATAAGATGTCAGGTTCCTTAACTCTTTCAGATCGGGTTGTCTAAAGCTGTATTTCTTTGTATGCCTTTTTTGTCTTTCCATATCTGAAAATTTTGCAAATAAACCCCTTAAGTTCCTTGAAAATTTTCTTTTTATCTGATGATATGGATGCGGATGAATGCATGAATGCATGAATGCAACAATCACACTCAAGGATCAAGCAAAGCACACCAGACAAAGGTCATGGGATGGTTCGTATTATCCCTAATATCAATCATCCATTTCGGTGGATTATGGTTTACACCTTATCGACACCCAAGTTCCATTGATATTAACGATATACGAACAGTTCAACCATCCTTAATATCAATCATCCATTTTGGTGGATTATGGTTTACACCTTATCAACACCCAAGTTCCATTGATATTAACGATGGGTGAACGGATCAACCATGAATCACGGGTTTGTTGTGAGTCACGAGCATGGAGTCTCGGTTAAGAACCACCCAAAGGGAGTGTACTATGGTTTAAACCTGCCGAACATGTTCTACCAGAGGTTCCCATAGTCATCATCCCATCTTTCAAATATTATCGGAGGAACGAATACTCGTATTCCAAAAATATTCTCAAGAGAGACTCTTATGAGTGTAGTATCGCGTAACAATCGCATCAGATCTTACATCTGAACGACCTCCGCACTACGTCCTAAAAATAGGCCAAGATGGGCTTGGTAAACTAAGGTCCTTGGCTTCTAAGGCACATGTTGAAAGAATAATGCCTAACCACAAATAACTTGTGTGACATTATTAATCCAACATGACCTCCACCAAGTGAATGGACTCGCAAGTCAACTTGCTAAGGAATAACTTCACACAAGTCGACGAGACTATGCCATTCTCCTATCATAGGGTGCACTCGAGTTCGGGTATAGAACTCATCTCACAGAGATCACCAAATAAGCAAGCAATTGGTATATCAAGCAAATCAATCAATACAGTAATCCCAAATTGTACAAAAATATGTCATAAACAATATAACACAACAAGTGTGAAAAGTAGGCAAACCCACTAGGAAACTAAGTTCCCCAGCAGAGTCGCCACTTTTCTGTAGCGGTGTATTCGTCACTTTATGATTTATTGACTAAATTAAAAGCAAAGCATACAAAGATAGAGTCGCCACCACACTTTTATTTATCCAAAGGAATGGCTAAAAAGCGAACAAAAGCCTAAGAAGTTTTACACATAGAAAACTAATGAAAAGTCAGAGATCTGGGAAAGGGGGTAATTATGCAAAGGGAAGGTGTTAGGCACCCAAAGCATCCTAGGTACTCCTAGGGAACCCTTTTCACAAATTGTCGCAAAAGATATTGTTTATGAAAATATTTATTGTGCAAACATTGATTGGGATGATGAGAAAAGAATATACAATTTTTATTATTTTTGTGTTTGGATGGAAAGATTCATTGCCTACGTACCTTTACAGGATCAAAACCTCGTAGTTCGGCTAAAAGATTTCCAAAAAAGTAAGTGGATTGATTTTAAACAAAATCCCTAAGGTCTTTCATTATCCATGGGAGAAAACTCAACCTATACAACCACAAGTCCACCATGTGAGAAAAGCTTCAACTTGCTAGTGAGGGACCATGCCCTATAATAAGCAAGGAAGTCTTACGATTCAATCACTAAGGACAAAAGGTGAGATTCACATCAACCACTAAGATAATTGAGATCTATGGCTAATGTATGAAAACTTATCAAGCAGTGGACTTGAGCCACAAAACAATTGAATGAGTGAAATTAGTCAATTAAGATTATTCACAAAAATGAAGTCAAAGTATGATTAGAATTCAACTCAAAAGAGGTATTATGAAAATGAAGTTTGAAAATCAAAGGCCTAAGGCCTAGGTTTCTAATTTGAAAAGAGATGAAAATGTTTGCACAATATTTTTTCTGGTTTGAGTTAACATGCAAAATGGAGGTTTAAGGAACAAAAAGGGTGAGAGGTTAAGGGATGTAAAACTTCTTAGATGTTCACCTCTTGAGATCATATGTAGATGATCCAAGTGATTCCTTTGGAAAAGGCGACAAGCAAATAACAGGTAAACAACATAAATGGATACCGGATGCCAATCAATGGACTTACACCAATCTCACAAAACCAAAATGGATACCGGATTCCAATCAATGGACTTACACCAATCTCACAAAACAAATATGGATACCAGATGCCAATCAATGGACTTACACTAGTCTCCAAGGAATGATCGTAGGAAACAACTGCCAATAACTGGACTTACAATTGACTCCTCACAAGAAACAAATAACAAATGCAATAAGCAAGAGGAAACAAGTTGCCAATAAATGGTCTTACACTCGACTCCAAGGAAATGGGATGCCAATCAATGGTCTTAGTCCCAACTCCTACCAGATCATAGGAAACAACTGCCAATAAATGGACTTACAATTGACTCCTCCATGGACAAAACAAAATGTCACAAAGCAATGAACAATGATCATGATATGATATACAATTAATGCTCACAGCTGAAAGCAATGCACAGAGGCACACACAAACAATTATGCACATATGGGCAAACAAGCAAACAATCATTCAATTAGCACACAATATACACAATCAATAGACTCAAGCAAGGTTAGGCTTTAGAAACAAGCCAACTGGAATGGGGTATTTTGAGCTCTTAACCCTAACATTGAGAGTTAGGGTGAAGCAGATGAAATGGAGATGAGGGTTATGCCTCATAGCTCTTATCCCTGGCCTGGGAGAGCTTTAATCAATAGAAAGTGTGGGAGTTCAGAATGAGGGAACTCTTCTCCACAAATGGTTGACTCTATAAGATCTTGGGTTCTTATTCACAATGCATCAACACATGGTGTGAGCAAAGTGAATGACACGACTGAATAGCAGGGGATGGATTACACATCCCTTTTATCTGCCAATTGCCTCTTAAGAGGACTTTACCTGCTTGGCACAAAATTAAACAAACAAAAACATGGCCTCTTAAGGAGGGCTTCAGACAGGTGCCTGCCAATAACAACAGGTCTTCCATACTACATGAAGATTAGGGATTATACCTAAGTGGTATGCCAACCACAAGCAAAAGCAAAGCAAAGTTCAAATGAACTTAAAGCAACTTAGGTACCTGTGGAAACAACTAAGCAAATCAGTACAATACTCATACAAACAGACAACAGTGAATAACAAACAGACAATCCCAATGTACAACACATAAGCCATGAGGCAAACTCAAGTGAGTTATCATCGACCTACAAAACACACAAATGTTAGCAATCAAAAGCAAATATCAACATTCAAATGATGAAGCAACATTAACCATGGAATTTGGATGCTTGAACCTGAAATTCAAAGCTCACATGTAAGTACAAACCACTAGGTCAAAGCCTAGGGTCAAAGGTGAAGAAAAAGTTCAAAACAGGAACTGAAATTCAACACAATGCAACTTCAAACACATATTAACATGTCCTAAAAAGGATCACCTCAAAATCATCAAGCAAGTCCATGTAATAAGCAAGAGAAGTCAAAGACAATTTCAAAGCTCATATATGATCATCATGAATGAAAATTCTAAATCAAAACAGAAATGATTCAAATAAATCTGGAAAAATTCATGAGCATTCAACACATCCAATCCAATCATCATACAAAAAATCAGAAGCATCAAAGATCATTTGGCATGGAAATTAAATGGTACAAGTTGATCAACCAAATGTGTGACACAAATTGTCACACCATGCAAACACATGCATAAAACAGAAATGGCAAATGGGAAAAATATCAAACCAAGCCTAAAACATCCATTAACATGTTAGGAACAAACATGCAAAATTTCAAAGCCTTTGGATCAATATTAAGCATTTCACAATAGAAAGAACAAGGCAATGTCACATATGCACACATGTTCACATAATCAGCCACAATTCAAATTCCAGAAGCGATAAAATCATGAAACCACTACCAAAAAATAATAGACATCTCAAGGGTCATGTAGCAAAAAATTTGGAATTAATTGGATGATTTTTCAGTTTGATATGAATTTTTGAAGTTGACAAAAAATGATGAAATAAAATTTGACATGTGTACATGATATTTGGAGGGAAACAAGAAATGGAAAAGAAATTTGAAAATATGCAGCATGCAGGAATCGAAGCGTGTGCGCGCCTGAACCAGACAAAACCCTAGCGCTGGTACGCGTATGGTACGCGTGATGTCAAAATTATAGCAGGTCGTACGCGTATGATACGCGTACGTTGCGTGGAGGTTTCCACCGTCTTCTTCGCGAAGACGGTGGCGCTACAGTGCATGTGTTCAAAATTTTTTTCCAGAATTTCGAAATGCATACATCAACAGAAAGCTCTTCCAATGTAGGTTACAGATCAATCAATATCTAAGCCTAACAAGCCATGGATTAAGAGATACGAGCAAAAACATTTTGACATGTCAAACTTTAATCAAGCATAACTCATTCATTTCTCATCCATTTCACACGAATTTTATATCAGATTAATCAGCATGAAAAGCTCTACCTAAACATGTTAATGGATTTAAGAATTGTGAGATTCGAAAACTGAACCTCTTGAAGAGCAGTTCCTAAAAACGCACGATCCAAGGCTTCAAATGATCCAAATCAACTCCTGAGATGATAACTTGAAGCTTTATGTGTGAATTGAAGCTTGAAACGAACTAGATCTTGATTAATTTTCCACTTCCATCTTCATGAGTTTGCTTGGAGTATGCACAAATTCTGCACGAATTTAATGATCCAATGCTTGATTCTTCATCCACTACACTCAATAAACCAGAATATGGAAGAAAAATGCTATGCTATGTGGAGAATTTTCAAGTTTTGATTGAGAGAAATTTTGGAGGGAAAAAGTTTTAGATCTAGAAATGGTGAAAAAATGATTAACCTCCTTCAAATTCTGTTAGATTTAGGTATTTATATGAAGTTCTTAATGAACTTGCTAATCCATAATTAACTTGGTTAATGGAAATAAGGTGTTTTGCAAATTTTGAAAATTGCATGGTGCATGTAGTAAACCCACGTGAACAGTACCATCTCCTTCATCAAAGTCATTTAAAACCATCTTTTAAACACATTGGCAATGGTAGAAAGTCCATACAATGCACCATTTTTGAATTTTGCAATTTCCCTCCAAAAAAGGCATGGATATACAAGTGATCATGTGATGATAATTCATGCAATGTGGTGAATGTTTTGAAAAGTTCATGTCATGAGAAGTATTTTAGAAAAAGAGGCACCAAATTTGGGGTTATGGATCAAAAGATATGGCCATTTGAAGTTCCATGCACACTTGGCAATGATTGGATCATATCTCCTCAACCATTCATCAGATGCTCATGATCTTGGACTTTTTGGAAATAGGAGAAAGAGATTTTCAAGTTTCATGTTGGACAAAATTTCATTTGAAGCTTCTTTGATGTTGGAAAGTTGAGTTGAAGTTGGATCAAAAACTTGCCATTTTTGGAAAGTTGAAATTATAGGTCACTTTCCATTTTTGGAAACTTTTGACTTGACCTCAAATTCTTCAACCTTGATCTTTGAAATGATGAATAAGCATGATTTGGACATGAATGGGATGAAGAAACTCAATTCCCACACTCAAAGTCCACAGTTGACTTTTCAGTTGACTGCATTGGTCCTTAGATGACCTGAAAATGTCCTGATGAATTTGGGGGCTTTGCTATTTGGGAACTTGCTCCAAAATGAATCCATAATTCATATAAGCTCAATGAAATGATCACATGATCCATATCTCAAGGGAAACTTCATCTTTTGCACAACTGATTCACTTGAATTGCCTTGACTGTTGATTGCTTAAGCTGCAAGACAAATGTTAGATGACATATTTTTGTACATTTTGGTTAGTGATTAAAAGAAAAGCAATGATATACAAATGCAAACAATGCTTGGTGATCAAGAACCACTCTCAAAGAATATCCCACCCACAAGGAAGGAAGCAAGGTGTCCAATGATCCTTTAGGCTATGCAATGATATGATATGATGCCATGAGGGATCTTAGGGACAAAATTGGGGTCTTACAGATGCCCCTATTTAAGGTCATTCTATCCGGGGAAGTGAAGGTTAAAATCTTCATCTCGACGCGGTAGAATGGGCTTAAATAACAATAATGAGACAAATTTTGGTCCCTAAGAGACCTCATGATGCAGATGTATGCATGTAAAGCAAACAAACTCTATGGAGATATAGGTCCACAAGAGAGAAAAGACGATCCATCGGAGTAATACACTCACCAGGAACAGAGACTCTGACAGGACTCTCATGGGGATAAGAAAAGAAATGCGCGAGCAAGACACGACTCTGAATTAGGGGAAACAAAGAACTAGACATAGCGTGAGCAGGACACGACTGGACTGGGGACTCACTAGGGAGAAGAAGAAATTTCCAAAGGGAACACATCCATTGGAAAGACTCAAGCTGACTCAAGCTATCCACAAAGGATACTTCGGATAAAAATCCGGACTCGAACTGGGGAAAGATTCACACAGAACCTCCCTGCCGGGGAAAAATGCATATATTGGGGAAAACGCCAATACAGCAAAAGGGTAAAAAAACCACAACAGAAACTCCGCTGGGGAATGTCTAACAAAGAGACTCTCCTGGAGAAAAACTGCAAGATGAGGTGTTACCGGTTACTGGGTAACAAGCTCAAAGAGACATGTGATCTGAACACCGGTTACTGGGTGATAGAACAATAAGCTCAGGAAGAATGAATATCTAAGACCGGTATAAGGGTGAGAGATATCAATCAACCAAAACATCTGAGGAAGACCTGAAAAAGGTACATCAACTCAGGGAAATCTGACTCCACAGGGGACCAAGGTCATAATAGGGAGCAGAAAGGAAGGAACACCAGGGATACTGGTTACTGGGTATATAATAGGTGACCAACCAGAGACGTGAGTTGGTATATATGCCAAACACTCATCATCCGAAAGGAGGGCTTAAAAAAGCAAATCGACTTACAGGATGGACATTCGACTCCACAACGGGAAAACGAATCTTACTCAAATGGGGAAGGACAAAAGACTTCAACCAAAGAGCGCATGAAATATAATATCCATTACCGTCAGAACATGGATAGTATACTCGCATGAGATATATTATCTATTACCGTCAGAACGTAGATAATATACTCGCATGGAAGGAACACCAGGGATACCGGTTACTGGGCATATAATAGGTGACCGACCGAAAGGAGAAACAATCATTACCAACAACAAGGGTAGACGAGAGATAACTCACAATGGGGATAAATTGCAAGCATTCGGCAATTATCCAGGAGAAATACCACCGGTTACTGGGAGATACGCTCAAAAAAGGGGAACAAAGAATATTCGATTCCGCAAAAAGGAAACACGAATCTTACTCGACTGGGGAAACACAACAGGTTTCGACTGAAGAGTGCATGAGATATATTATCCATTACCATCAGAACGTGGATAACACACTCGCATGGAAGATTATCCACAACCGGTTACTGGGTTAATAAAGGATAAATCAACCGACAAGAAAGGCATCGGGATACCAAGACTAGGTATATAAAGATGACCGATCAAAGGGAGCAACAATCATTACCAATCAAACGGGTAAATGAAAGAGGACTCACCGGGGATGCATCGATACAAAATCAATGATCCGGGGAACAAATCACTGGCAAACGGTGAAAGGACCCACTGAGGATAAAATTGCTAGCATCCGGCAATTATCCACAAAAATACTTGCTGGGAATACAAATGCTTACTCAGAGCAAATGCCCAGAAGAGAGGGAATATCAACATCGCATACCGAATGAAGATAACCACAAAGAGTAACCATCATCGGTTAGGATGAACAACAAGGTTAACTCTGCAAAAACGGGAGAACAAAGGATTTACAACTACCGAATACTGGGTAGAAGACCAAAGATTCTGGTTGAGGAAACAAGAGGTTTACCACTACCGACTACTGGGTAGAAAACCAAAGACTCAGCTGAGGATAAGGTGAAATAATTGTCGGATACCGAGCAATTATCCAACTATTCCAATCAAGGAAATACAAACTCCACTAGGGAGACAACAGCAACATAGGATTTACAACCACCGAAAACTGGGTAGAAGACCGCAAAGTCCGCCATCAACCAGGATGAACCACAAAGGTTACCTCTGCTAGGGGATGAAAGTAGGATTTATAACTACCGAATACTAGGTAGAAAACTATAGAGATAGGACTTATAACTACCGAATACTGGGTAGAGGCCATGACTCTGCTGAGGATAAAAAGGATTAGGGTTTACAACTACCGAATACTGGGTAGAATACCAAAGATTCTGCGTGGGGAGCGAAAGAATCACAACTCCGCACGGGGAACAACAAATAGGGTTTATAACTACCAGTTACTGGGTAGAAAACCACAAACTGCTGGAGAGCAAGAAAATAGGATTTACAACTACCGAATACTGGGTAGAAACCAACGAATCTTACTGAGGAACAAAAATTTCACAACCACAGATTCCACAAAAGGGAAAAAAGGTATATAGGATTTACAACTACCGGATACTGGGTAGAAAACCCAAAAGATAGGACTTACAACTACCGGTTACTGGGTAGAAGGCCCAAAATCCGCTGGGGATAAGATAAACTATTGTCGGTTACTGGGCAATTTATTCATTTATTCCACAGGGAAGCACAAGAGACAGTTGAAAAAAGGCCAATTCAGGATCAAACCCAAAAGGCAAACTGAATCAAGACTCGTCCTAATGAGGATATAACTCAATAGGGAAAACCCATCCCAATATATGTGTTGGGAGGAAACGGAAACAACCGTCATCCACGAGGATATATCTCAGTGGGGAACTGCAGAAGAAAAGACAGACACTTTCTGCTTATGGGGCTGACTCTATATTGAGAGATTAAACACCTGACACCTGCTTGGGGAGATCTACTGGGGAGATCAATACCACCATTCAGCAGGAAACAACAAACAAAAGATATATGGCAAAAAATGCAACATGAATATCTGAATGTTGAAAGTATGCATGAATATGCGTGATTTATGTTTGATGAATGCTGACAAAACAGACATATCTAACACAAACAGGTCCAGGAATCAAACGCCCGGTACTACACTTTCAGAGGAAAATCCAAGAAATCCAACTGGAAAGCCAATCTGCTGGAGATCTGAATGCTAAAAAGCAAAGATCTGCTGGGAAAAATTCAGAGATATCAAACAAATCACAAAATCTCTAAGTGATGGATCGTCAATCAACCCAACTGGGGAACAAAAGTTCACAACAGGCAGAAACTGCCACACAAGCAAATTTGTTGGGGAAACGGAGAAATCACGAGACTTCCGCAAGGGGATCACTAGTCTCAGCTGGGAAACAGGAGTTTGCTGCACAAGCAAGAACTTCTACAAAAACAGACCACACAAGTAAAATTTGGCCACACAAGCAACTCTACTGGGGATGCTGTCAGGAACTCCATTGGGGATAAATCCACTGAGGGAAAACAGATCACACAAGTAGATTCTGCCACACAAGCAACTCTACCGGGGATCAAAAACATCAGGAAATCACCCAAATCTCTGCAGGGGAGAAATCATCACAGATACAATCCACCATACCACAAATCTACTGGGGATTTATCTGAGGCAGAGAAGGAGAACTGGGGATCAACCACCAAATACCAAACCTTCCAAAAGGAAACCACAACTGCTGAGGAGGAGAAAAAATCACTGCTCCGCTGAAGGGATAAGAGGTAATAACCTCAACAAGCACTCCGATGGGGAGAGATAACATAGATGAAGTACATCATACCCATAACTCCGTTGGCGACTATACTGAGGAGAGTGACGAGGCACCGGGATGTCAACCCACCAACTAACGAATCTTCCAAAAAGGAAAGCACCCATGTCGGGGAGAGAATGTTGTTGGAGAGGAAAACTGAAGTTTCTAACAAGCACTCTGCTCTGGGAACACAAAATCTCAACAGAAGCTCTGCTTGGGGAACAACCCCAACAACAATCTGGACAAAGAGGATACAACCATGCCAGGAATATGAACAAATGTCTTACCCTGTTGGAAATCATGCCACCCTTGGGAGAGCACTGAGAAATTCTTAAGTATCCTTTCATCATCGCGAATGTTCACTTTTGTTTAAAACAATTTTGAAAAATTATTTGTTTAAACAATGACATTTTATCAATTAAAACATGCAAAACATTTGTTGAATTGAAACAAATAAGAGTGCAAATAATTGGATAAAAGCTCAAATTTATTTGATGGAATGGTAGCCTGCAAATGGCAAGACTCCATAGATCTGTAAAAATTTGAAATCGGTGATATATATTGGAAGAGGGCTACATTGAACATAATGACCATTTCTCTACCAATTTGAATTCGATGTATTCGAAGCTTCAGTTGACGACGAATCGAGAATCTCTGACGAACAGACGGCTGTGAAACAGAAAGTCTTGTCAGGATGCAGTTACTTGCCAAATCCCTAATTTTTGCCTAGATTGCCCCAGGGTGAGGTACTCAATCTAGCGGGATGCAAATACATTTTTTTCAAGTCTCTAATTTTTGCCTGGATCACCCTTTCGGGTTTTCCACCGAGACGCTCATTTTTTCCTAAGCCGCCCTTTCGGGTTTTCAACTTAGCGAGCTATTCTGTTCTTCTTTTTAGGCGAAGTATTTCTTGACTGCATCTGAATTCACAGGACGAGTGAAATCCTCCACATCCATAGTTGTGAGCATCAGAGCACCGCCTGAAAAGGCTCTCTTAACAACATATGGACCTTCATAGTTTGGAGTCCACTTGCCCCTGGAATCGGGCGTGAAAGACAAAACTTTCTTGAGCACGAGGTCACCTTCTCGGAACACACGAGGCTTGACCTTCTTATCGAATACTTTCTTCATTCTCTGCTGATATAACTGACCATGACACATGACAGTCAATCGCTTCTCTTCAATCAAATTCAGTTGGTCATAACGACTCTGAATCCATTCAGCATCAGTCAACTTGGCTTCCATCAAGACTCTCATTGACGGGATCTCCACCTCTACTGGGAGAACAGCCTCCATGCCGTAAACAAGAGAGAAAGGGGTTGCCCCTATTGAAGTGCGGACAGATGTACGATATCCATGCAAAGCAAATGGCAGCATCTCATGCCAATCTTTGTACGTAACTGTGATCTTCTGGATAATCTTCTTGATATTCTTATTAGCAGCTTCAACAACCCCATTCATCTTGGGTCTGTAGGGAGAGGAATTATGGTGTGCAATCTTGAACTCAGCGCACAACTCTTCCATCATCTTGTTGTTCAAGTTGGATCCATTAGCAGTAATGATCTTATCAGGCACACCATAATGGCATATCAGCTGATTCTTGATAAACTTCACGACCACCTGCCTGGTCACATTCGCATATGATTCCGCTTCAACCCATTTGGTGAAGTAGTCAATTGCTACGAGAATAAACCTGTGTCCGTTGGACGCTTTCGGTTCAATCATGCCGATCATGTCGATTCCCCACATAGAGAAAGGCCATGGTGATGAAATCACATTCAGAAGTGTCGGAGGAATATGAATCTTATCCGCATAAATCTGACACTTGTGGCATTTCTTCACATATTTGCAGCAGTCAGACTCCATTGTCAGCCAATAGTAGCCTGCTCTCAACATCTTTCTAGCCATGGCATGTCCATTGGAATGAGTACCAAATGAACCCTCATGGACCTCAGTCATCAACAGGTTTGCTTCGTGTCTATCCACACATCTGAGCAAAACCATGTCATAATTTCTCTTACACAGCACTTCACCACTGAGGTAGAAACTGCCTGACAACCTTCTCAAAGTTTTCCTATCTTTCACAGATGCCCCAGGCGGGTAGACCTGGTTCTGGAGGAAATTCTTCATATCAAAATACCAAGGCTTGTCATCATTCACTTCTTCGACTGCAAACACGTGAGCTGGTCTATCCAAGCGCATCACGGTGATATTGGGAACTTCATTCCAATATTTTACTACAATCATTGAAGCAAGCGTAGCAAGAGCATCTGCCATCCGATTATCCTCTCGAGGAATATGATGAAAGTCAACTTCAGTAAAGAACGTTGAAATCCTCCTCGCATAATCTCTATATGGAATGAGACTTGGCTGATTCGTCTCCCACTCTCCCTTGATCTGATTGACAACCAGGGCCGAATCACCATACACATCGAGATGCTTGATCCTCAGATCTATGCATTCTTCTAATCCCATAATGCAGGCTTCGTACTCAGCCATATTATTCGTGCATTTGAAAGTTAGCCTTGCTGTAAACGGAATATGTGTGCCCTGAGGAGTAATGATTACTGCCCCAATTCCATTTCCATACTGATTTACAGCGCCATCAAACACCATCGTCCATCTGGAACCAGGTTCTGGACCTTCGTCAAGTGTAGGCTCATCACAATCTTTCATTTTCAAATACAGAATCTCCTCGTCTGGGAAGTCGTACTGAACAGACTGATGATCTTCAATCGGCTGGTGTGCCAAGTGGTCAGCCAAGATACTACCCTTGATAGCTTTCTGAGCTCGATACTCGATATCATACTCAGATAACAACATCTTCCAACGGGCAATCCTCCTGGTTAAAGTAGGCTTCTCGAAGATATACTTGATTGGATCCATTCTGGATATAACCAAGTTGTATGATTTATCATGTACTGGCGCAAACGCTTAGCAGCCCAAGCCAAAGCACAGCACGTCTTCTCAAGCATTGAGTATCGAGACTCACAATCAGTGAACTTCTTACTCAGGTAGTAGATAGCAGATTCTTTCTTTCCAAATTCGTCTTGCTAACCGAGTACACAACCCATCGAGTCTTCAAGAACAGTCAAATACATGATCAGAGGTCTTCCTTCTACAGGTGGAGACAAGATCGGAGGTTCAAACAGATACTCTTTGATACTGTCGAAAGCTTTCTGGCAATCCTCGGTCCAATCATGAGATTGATCTTTCTGGAGGAGTTTGAATATCGGCGCACATGTGGCAGTCATGTGGGATATAAATCTGGAAATATAATTCAAGCGGCCAAGAAAACCTCGGACTTGCTTTTCAGTTTTGGGCGCAGGCATCTCTTGTATTGCTTTGACCTTTGCAGGATCAACCTCAATACCTCTCTCGCTGACAACAAAACCCAATAACTTGCTAGAACGGACTCCAAATGTACATTTGTTCGGATTCAGACGAAGCCTGAACTTCCTCAGACGCTGAAAAAGCTTCAACAAATGCTCAACATGTTCAACTTCCGTTCGGGACTTAGCAATCATATCATCAACATAGACCTCTATCTCCTTGTGCATCATATCATGAAACAAGGTAGTCATAGCTCGTTGATACGTGGCTCCGGCGTTCTTCAAACCAAAGGGCATCACTCGATAACAGAATGTTCCCCATGGCATGATGAATGTTGTCTTCTCCATATCCTCGGGTGCCATCTTGATTTGATTATATCCGGAAAATCCGTCCATAAAGGAAAAGACTTTGAATTTAGCTGTATTGTCTACCAACATATCAATGTGTGGTAGAGGGAAATCATCTTTCGGACTAGCTTTATTCAAATCTCTATAATCAACACACATACGGACTTTTCCGTCTTTCTTTGGCACGGGCACAATATTGGCCACCCATAGAGGATATGTAGAAGTCACCAGAAACCCCGCATCAATTTGCTTCTGAACTTCCTCTTTGATCTTCACTGCCATATCTGGATGAGTTCTTCTGAGCTTCTGCTTCACAGGCACACACTCAGGCTTCAGAGGCAGGAAATGTTGCACAATATCTGTATCTAGACCTGGCATGTCTTCGTATGACCAAGCAAAGATATCAGAATATTCTCGTAGCAAACTGATCAACCCCTTCTTGACAGACTCTTCAAGGAGTGCCCCAATCTTCACCATACGAACACAATCTTCAGACCCCAAGTTGACTGTTTCCAGATTCTCAAGATGCGGCTGAATGATCTTCTCTTCGTGCTCAAGGAGACGGGTAATCTCATCAGGAATCTCTTCAACATCATCTTCCTCTGCTTCGAATACAGGGAATTCAAAATTGGGAGATGGCGTTTGATCATTATGTTTAATGGGTTTTAGAATCAACCTGCATAATGATTTTGGATAATAAAAACTTCAGAATTTAAACAAACAAATCATTATACAGATGCAAAGATTGCTTTTATTCTTGTTTTTAGGGTTTTTTGTGATCACCGATTTCATGCAAAAAGCAAAAAGTGAAAACAAATGGAAAAATGAATGTTTAACATGAATTTATTGAATGAAATATCATTGTATAAATGCTGCCAGCAATGTCATCACTTCTCCTTTTGGCATGGGAGAAGGGTTTTTAACAAAGTGAACATATTACGCTGACTTATGAATGACCGTAGGAATATCCACAGCGACCCAATTGTGGCAGATCCCGCCAGGGATAACAAAATTGTCGGTATCCTCTGCATCCTCTTCCAGAATAGCAGCAACTTCTTCAGCTCGATCGGCGTGGATGAAACCTCCACTCTTGAATAGACCTTTGTCGTTGAAGACCTCAGAAGAATAGCCAATGCCAGCCCGGGACTTATTATCTTCAAGCTCGATCATCTTTCCTAACCCAGCAATTGCACCACATTCAATGGCCAGTTTTGCATCACGATAGGAAGCAAATGAAGGAGACTTCTTCTCAATCGGCTCAGCAATAGACAAAGCTTGGAAAGGCGTTCCAACTTCATCCTCTGCATCAATATACGAGAAAGAAGATAAGTGTCTAACCAGGAGAGCCTTTTCTCCCCCTACCACAACCAGTTTCTTATTCTTGACGAATTTCAGCTTCTGGTGTAGGGTGGATGTCACGGCGCCAGCCTCGTGAATCCATGGTCTACCAAGGAGACAACTATAAGATGGGTGGATATCCATAACCTGAAAGGTGACTTGGAAATCACTTGGTCCAATCTTAATTGGGAGATCAACTTCCCCAATCACAGTCTCACGCGACCCATCGAAAGCTTTCACAACAACACCACTCTGCCTCATGGGAGGCCCTTGATATGACAATCTAGAAAAAGTGGTTTTCGGAAATACATTCAAAGATGACCCAGTGTCTACCAGCACGTTGGACATGGCGTCGCTCTTGAAATTCATGGATATATGTAAATCCATGTTGTGGTCTCTTCCCTCCTCAGGGAGATCAGCGTCACAGAAACTCAAAGTGTTGCAAGCAGTGATGTTTGCAACAATACTGTCAAACTGTTCAATAGTGACGTCATGATCAACATAAGCTACGTCCAGAACTTTCTGCAGAGCCTCCCTATGGGGTTCTGAATTCAGAAGCAGAGATAACACGGAGATCTTGGACGGCGTTTGTAGAAGCTGGTCTACAACGTTGTACTCACTCTTCTTGATGAGCCTCAGCGTCTCATCAGAGTCTTCATTCATAATTCCACTAGGGCCAACAGAAGAAGTAGGAGTCTTTTGTACAAAGGAGGGTTTAGCAACAGCAAGTGCCGGGTTCGGAGGATTCACTGCATTCCCAACCGGACGCTCAACAGAATCAGCCCTAGCCTGAGGCTTCGGCGCTGAAAACACATGACCACTACGGGTCAATCCGCTCACATCAGCGATATTAACAACGGAGGATGAAGGCAACGACACTTCTTTCCCATCTTCCACAGCAACAGGATTATAGCGGAAGGGAATAGCTTTGTCTGAAGAATAAGGCACAGGGCCTGCAGGCTTGATCACCGAAGAAGGAAAGACCTTCTGCTTGCTGCCATCATATCGAATGACGACAGGCTTAGGAATTTTGAACACCGGGGAAATCACATTCACCTCTGGTTCGTCTTCATCAACATTTCTGTTTTGAAGAATCTCAATAGTCCCCTCATCCAACAGCTCTTGCAGCTCTCTACGCACTTGGCGGCAACCCAATCTATTGACGGAGCAGATACGGCATTTGTCATGGTCGTGCTCCATATGACTGTAATCACACAGTAGACGATGCAACTCAACCAATGACTGTCGAATATGGCTTACATATTTGACTTTGTATTTTCCAGGGCAACCCTGGACCATGTTAACCGACTTCCCATGCTCGGGCGATGGGTTCTTCGTAACATTAGGGCCTGAGTCCTCAAAGCTCAGAATGCCGCATCTCGTAAGGTCTTGAACCTTCGTCTTCAACGGATAGCAGTTTTCCACATTGTGACCCGGAGCACCGGAGTGATAAACACAATGTTGATCAGGCTTATACCACCACTACGGGTTAGCAGGTACAGCCGGAGGATCCCTCGGAGTAATCAATTTCCGCTCTATTAAAGAGGGATATAGCTCGACGTATGACATAGGATTGGATCGAAAGTGATCTTCTTCCTCTCATAATTCGAATTAGCCTGATTACTGTTGTTGCGAGGCTGGTAGGCCTGTTGTTGAGGACGATGTTGCTGCTGATACAGAGGTTGTTGCTGATGCTGATATTGCTGATTGTCACGGAAGACAGGTGTTATGTGAGCCACCTGATGCTGACTGCTGGCATGACGCACAGGCTTCCTCTTGGCAGAGGGTCTTCTGGGTTTAGCATGGGATTGCACAGCATGTGCCTCCCCATCTTTCTTCTTAGCAAACGCCCCATACCGCTTGCTAGAAGAGCCTTCATCCTTGGATAAACGTCCTTCACGGACTCCTTCCTCCAATCGCATCCCCATGTTCACCATCTTGGTGAAATCAGAGGGAGCACTAGCGATCATCCGCTCATAATAAAATGAACTAAGAGTCTTCAGAAAGATCTTAGTCATTTCCTTCTCTTCCAGCGGAGGAGTAATCTGAGCTGCCAGCTCTCGCCACCTCTGGGTGTATTCCTTAAATGTCTCTTTGTCCTTCTGGGACATGGCTCTGAGTTGATCACGATCAGGAGCCATATCCATGTTGTATTTATACTGCTTGACGAAGGCTTCGCCAAGATCATTGAAGGAACGTATGTTTGCACTATCTAGGCTCATATACCATCGAAGAGCTGCACCGGACAAACTATCCTGAAAATAGTGAATCAGCAGCTGATCATTATCTGTCTGAGTAGACATTTTCCTGGCATACATAACCAGGTGGCTGAGAGGGCAGGTGTTCCCCTTGTACTTCTCAAAGTCAGGGACTTTGAATTTGACAGGTATCTTCACACCGGGAACCAAGCAGAGTTCAGCAGCAGATTTTCCGAACAAATCCTTTCCTCGAAGGGTCTTCAATTCCTTGCGGAGTTCAAGGAATTGGTCATTCATCGCGTCCATCTTCTCATTAACATCTGGGCCCTCAGATGGCTCAGAATGATAGATGGTGTCGTCCACCCTAGGAATGGTATGCACGACAGGAGGAGGCATCGCAAGGACCGGGCTAGATGCCGGCATAGAAGCAAATGTCGGAGCTGGAATATCAGGCATAAAACCAGGAGGCATCCCCCACGAAAACCCGGGCGGCATAGCTGTTGGCACGAAGTGGGCACTGGCAGGAAGCAACCTCAGATATAACAGTCCTCTGGGGAGGAGTTGCAGGTGGCGGAGACGGTTGGTTCTGAGCAGCTAAGAACTGCTCCATCAGAGCACTCAGTCTGGCGACCTTTTCCTTCAGCTCACGGTTCTCTTGTTCAAGTTGATCTATCACTCTTGCAGAGTTGGCTCTGGTGTAGTACCGATGAGTCAGCTTGTCTTCAAAATAAATGAAGAGCACAGAGTTAGGCCACAGACAAGAAGACCGGAACACACCTGCTTATGCAAAATGATGCATGCAATGTTCGTGCATATGCTTTGTTTTTATTTTCGTAGGAACTTTAGGGTATTATTTGCAATTTTTGAATATTAATCATTTAAATCGCATATGGAAAATATCTCATCAAATATATTTGGACAAAGAAGTACAGCATTGTCAATTATTACAAGAGAAAAGGAAATAAACATCCTATGGATCCCTAGAAGCTCGGGATGCCGGAAGATAGGTTGCACGAAGCCTCTTAATCTCTCTCTCATATGCTGCTTCCATATCCGCCTTATCTTTGGCGAGTCTGTCATACCTCCTTTTCCAGAACTTGGAAGACTGAGAAAGTAGAGAAGTCCAAGTATCATCAGGATCATCAATGACATGTTGCTCGAGAAACTCGATCATGGCATCTTTCTCCTTGATTTGCTGAAGCAACTCTTCTCTTTCACGGATCCAAGCACGTGAAAGGTCTTCTTCTCTCAACTCCTCTACGCCTTGGTTAGGGAGGGTTGAAGGCCCAGCCACAACCAACGGTGTAGGTCTTGGATAACCATATAGCATGAGATACTCAGATGCTCTCTTCCTCACCCAAGCAGTGTATGGCTCCAGAGCTATGCAGTTCTTCGGACCCAATTCACTTCTACCCCTCTTGTGAATCTTGCGCCAAGCGCGGACCATCCTGGCTTTCAGGCCTTGGGGATCTTTACCCTCCTGGAAGAACACACCTTCTAACAGAATGTTATTAGGTTTATCCTTTAGGGGGAACCCAAGTTGACGTCGTGCTAACGCAGGGTTGTAGCTAATCCCACCACATGTACCAAGAAGAGGCACATTGGAGAATTCACCACAAGAATCAATGATCTGGACACCATCATATGCACGATCATACCAAGAGATATCATCATTAGTGAGAGACATGAGCCTCGTAGACCACCGTAGACATCCCTTGTTCTCCTTGAAAGCGACTGTCTGAGGTAAGTGAGAAATAAACCACTTATACAACAGAGGCAAACAGCACACAATGGTACCACTACCCTTCGCATTCCTCAGGTGCAAAGAGAAATAGGCATCACCCAACAGAGTCGGAACGGGATTAAGAACCGAGAAGATCCTAATAGCGTTCACATCCACAAATTTGTCGATGTTGGGGAACAATACCAATCCATAGATGAGAAGCACGAATATGGCCTCAAAGGCATCCTCACTCATGGCCTTCCCATAAACGGTAGCTTGAGCGACGAGGAACTCAGAAGGGAGACCTTGAATTCCACCTTTGGTAGTCATATGAGCTTTAACCAAGGATTCATCTATGTGCAACAAGTCTGCGATCTCGCGAGAATTAGGAATACTCTCCAAGCCACTGAACGGCACCTGATCCAGAATCGGAATACCCACAAGATGCGCATACTCCTCAAGGGTAGGCAATAGCTGAAAGTCTGGAAAAGAGAAGCAGTGATACAGAGGATCATAGAATTGAACCAGAGTTCCCATCAATCCTTCAACAACCTGAGTAGTCAGCAAAGGCAGAAGCTTCCCATAACGAGCTTTGAAACCCAAGGGATCTAATACATAAGATGTCAGGTTCCTTAACTCTTTCAGATCGGGTTGTCTAAAGCTGTACTTCTTTGTATGCCTTTTTTGTCTTTCCATATCTGAAAATTTTGCAAATAAACCCCTTAAGTTCCTTGAAAATTTTCTTTTTATCTGATGATATGGATGCGGATGAATGCATGAATGCATGAATGCAACAATCACACTCAAGGATCAAGCAAAGCACACCAGACAAAGGTCATGGGATGGTTCATATTATCCCTAATATCAATCATCCATTTTGGTGGATTATGGTTTACACCTTATCGACACCCAAGTTCCATTGATATTAACGATATACGAACAGTTCAACCATCCTTAATATCAATCATCCATTTTGGTGGATTATGGTTTACACCTTATCAACACCCAAGTTCCATTGATATTAGCGATGGGTGAACGGATCAACCATGAATCACGGGTTTGTTGTGAGTCACGAGCATGGAGTCTCGGTTAAGAACCACCCAAAGGGAGTGTACTATGGTTTAAACCTGCCGAACATGTTCTACCAGAGGTTCCCATAGTCATCATCCCATCTTTCAAATATTATCGGAGGAACGAATACTCGTATTCCAAAAATATTCTCAAGAGAGACTCTTATGAGTGTAGTATCGCGTAACAATCGCATCAGATCTTACATCTGAACGACCTCCGCACTACGTCCTAAAAATAGGCCAAGATGGGCTTGGTAAACTAAGGTCCTTGGCTTCTAAGGCACATGTTGAAAGAATAATGCCTAACCACAAATAACTTGTGTGACATTATTAATCCAACATGACCTCCACCAAGTGAATGGACTCGCAAGTCAACTTGCTAAGGAATAACTCCACACAAGTCGACGAGACTATGCCATTCTCCTATCATAGGGTGCACCGAGTTCGGGTATAGAACTCATCTCACAGAGATCACCAAACAAGCAAGCAATTGGTATATCAAGCAAATCAATCATTACAATCAATACAGTAATCCCAAATTGTACAAAAATATGTCATAAACAATATAACACAACAAGTGTGAAAAGTAGGCAAACCCACTAGGAAACTAAGTTCCCCAGCAGAGTCGCCACTTTTCTGTAGCGGTGTATTCGTCACTTTATGATTTATTGACTAAATGAAAAGCAAAGCATACAAAAATAGAGTCGCCACCGCACTTTTATTTATCCAAAGGAATGGCTAAAAAGCGAACAAAAGCCTAAGAAGTTTTACACATAGAAAACTAATGAAAGGTCAGAGATCTGGGAAAGGGGGTAATTATGCAAAGGGAAGGTGTTAGGCACCCAAAGCATCCTAGGTACTCCTAGGGAACCCTTTTCACAAATTTTCGCAAAAGATATTGTTTATGAAAATATTTATTGTGCAAACATTGATTGGGATGATGAGAAAAGAATATACAATTTTTATTATTTTTGTGTTTGGATGGAAAGATCCATTGCCTACGTACCTTTACAGGATCAAAACCTCGTAGTTCGGCTAAAAGATTTCCAAAAAAGTAAGTGGATTGATTTTAAACAAAAGCCCTAAGGTCTTTCATTATCCATGGGAGAAAACTCAACCTATACAACCACAAGTCCACCATGTGAGAAAAGTTTCAACTTGCTAGTGAGGGACCATGCCCTATAATAAGCAAGGAAGTCTTACGATTCAACCACTAAGGACAAAAGGTGAGATTCACATCAACCACTAAGATAATTGAGATCTATGGCTAATGTATGAAAACTTATCAAGCAGTGGACTTGAGCCACAAAACAATTGAATGAGTGAAATTAGTCAATTATGATTATTCACAAAAATGAAGTCAAAGTATGATTAGAATTCAATTCAAAAGAGGTATTATGAAAATGAAGTTTGAAAATCAAAGGCCTAAGGCCTAGGTTTCTAATTTGAAAAGAGATGAAAATGTTTGCACAATATTTTTTCTGGTTTGAGTTAACATGCAAAATGGAGGTTTAAGGAACAAAAAGGGTGAGAGGTTAAGGGATGTAAAACTTCTTAGATGTTCACCTCTTGAGATCATATGTAGATGATCCAAGTGATTCCTTTGGAAAAGGCAACAAGCAAATAATAGGTAAACAACATAAATGGATACCGGATGCCAATCAATGGACTTACACCAATCTCACAAAACCAAAATGGATACCGGATGCCAATCAATGGACTTACACCAATCTCACAAAACAAATATGGATACCAGATGCCAATCAATGGACTTACACTAGTCTCCAAGGAATGATCATAGGAAACAACTGCCAATAACTGGACTTACAATTGACTCCTCACAAGAAACAAATAACAAATGCAATAAGCAAGAGGAAACAAGTTGCCAATAAATGGTCTTACACTCGACTCCAAGGAAATGGGATGCCAATCAATGGTCTTAGTCCCAACTCCTACCAGATCATAGGAAACAACTGCCAATAAATGGACTTACAATTGACTCCTCCATGGACAAAACAAAATGTCACAAAGCAATGAACAATGATCATGAGATGATATACAGTTAATGCTCACAGATGAAAGCAATGCACAGAGGCACACACAAACAATTATGCACATATGGGCAAACAAGCAAACAATCATTCAATTAGCACACACTATACACAATCAATAGGCTCAAGCAAGGTTAGGCTTTAGAAACAAGCCAACTGGAATGGGGTATTTTGAGCTCTTAACCCTAACATTGAGAGTTAGGGTGAAGCAGATGAAATGGAGATGAGGGTTATGCCTCATAGCTCTTATCCCTGGCCTGGGAGAGCTTTAATCAATAGAAAGTGTGGGAGTTCAGAATGAGGGAACTCTTCTCCACAAATGGTTGACTCTATAAGATCTTGGGTTCTTATTCACAATGCATCAACACATGGTGTGAGCAAAGTGAATGACACGACTGAATAGCAGGGGATGGATTACACATCCCTTTTATCTGCCAATTGCCTCTTAAGAGTACTTTACCTGCTTGGCACAAAATTAAACAAACAAAAACATGGCCTCTTAAGGAGGGCTTCAGACAGGTGCCTGCCAATAACAGCAGGTCTTCCAGACTACATGAAGATTAGGGATTATACCTAAGTGGTATGCCAACCACAAGCAAAAGCAAAGCAAAGTTCAAATGAACTTAAAGCAACTTAGGTACTTGTGGAAACAACTAAACAAATCAGTACAATACTCATACAAACAGACAACAGTGAATAACAAACATACAATCCCAATGTACAACACATAAGCCATGAGGCAAACTCAAGTGAGTTATCATCGACCTACAAAACACACAAATGTTAGCAATCAAAAGCAAATATCAACATTCAAATGATGAAGCAACATTAACCATGGAATTTGGATGCTTGAACCTGAAATTCAAAGCTCACATGTAAGTACAAACCACTAGGTCAAAGCCTAGGGTCAAAGGTGAAGAAAAAGTTCAAAACAGGAACTGAAATTCAACACAATGCAACTTCAAACACATATTAACATGTCCTAAAAAGGATCACCTCAAAATCATCAAGCAAGTCCATGTAATAAGCAAGAGAAGTCAAAGACAATTTCAAAGCTCATATATGATCATCATGAATGAAAATTCTAAATCAAAACAGAAATGATTCAAATGATTCTGGAAAAACTCATGAGCATTCAACACATCCAATCCAATCATCATACAAAAAATCAGAAGCATCAAAGATCATTTGGCATGGAAATTAAATGGTACAAGTTGATCAACCAAATGTGTGACACAAATTGTCACACCATGCAAACACATGCATAAAACAGAAATGGCAAATGGGAAAAATATCAAACCAAGCCTAAAACATCCATTAACATGTTAGGAACAAACATGCAAAATTTCAAAGCCTTTGGATCAATATTAAGCATTTCACAATAGAAAGAACAAGGCAATGTCACATATGCACACATGTTCACATAATCAGCCACAATTCAAATTCCAGAAGTGATAAAATCATGAAACCACTACCAAAAAATAATAGACATCTCAAGGGTCATGTAGCAAAAAATCTGGAATTAATTGGATGATTTTTCAGTTTAATATGAATTTTTGAAGTTGACAAAAAATGATGAAAAAAAATTTGACATGTGTACATGATATTTGGAGGGAAACAAGAAATGGAAAAGAAATTTGAAAATATGCAGCATGCAGGAATCGAAGCGTGTGCGCGCCTGAACCAGACAAAACCCTAGCGCTGGTACGCGTATGGTACGCGTAATGTCAATTATAGCAAGTCGTACGCGTATGATACGCGTACGTTGCGTGGAGGTTTCCACCGTCTTCTTCGCGAAGACGGTGGCGCTACAGTGCATGTGTTCAAAATTTTTTTCCAGAATTTCGAAATGCATACATCAACAGAAAGCTCTTCCAATGTAGGTTACAGATCAATCAATATCTAAGCCTAACAAGCCATGGATTAAGAGATACGAGCAAAAACATTTTGACATGTCAAACTTTAATCAAGCATAACTCATTCATTTCTCATCCATTTCACACGAATTTTATATCAGATTAATCAGCATGAAAAGCTCTACCTAAACATGTTAATGGATTTAAGAATTGTAAGATTCGAAAACTGAACCTCTTGAAGAGCAGTTCCTAAACACGCAGAATCCAAGGCTTCAAATGATCCAAATCAACTCCTGAGATGATAACTTGAAGCTTTATGTGTGAATTGAAGCTTGAAACGAACTAGATCTTGATTAATTTTCCACTTCCATCTTCATGAGTTTGCTTGGAGTATGCATAAATTCTGCTCGAATTTAATGATCCAATGCTTGATTCTTCATCCACTACACTCAATAAACCAGAATATGGAAGAAAAATTCTATGCTATGTGGAGAATTTTCAAGTTTTGATTGAGAGAAAATTTTGGAGGGAAAAAGTTTTAGATCTAGAAATGGTGAAAAAATGATTAACCTCCTTCAAATTCTGTTAGATTTAGGTATTTATATGAAGTTCTTAATCAACTTGCTAATCCATAATTAACTTGGTTAATGGAAATAAGGTGTTTTGCAAATTTTGAAAATTGCATGGTGCATGTAGTAAACCCACGTGAACAGTACCATCTCCTTCATCAAAGTCATTTAAAATCATCTTTTAAACACATTGGCAATGGTAGAAAGTCCATACAATGCACCATTTTCAAATTTTGCAATTTCCCTCCAAAAAAGGCATGGATATGCAAGTGATCATGTGATGATAATTCATGCAATGTGGTGAATGTTTTGAAAATTTCATGTCATGAGAAGTATTTTAGAAAAAGAGGCACCAAATTTGGGGTTATGGATCAAAAGATATGGCCATTTGAAGTTCCATGCACACTTGGCAATGATTGGATCATATCTCCTCAACCATTCATCAGATGCTCATGATCTTGGACTTTTTGGAAATTGGAGAAAGAGATTTTCAACTTTCATGTTGTACAAAATTTCATTTGAAGCTTCTTTGATGTTGGAAAGTTGAGTTGAAGTTGGATCAAAAACTTGCCATTTTTGGAAAGTTGAAATTATAGGTCACTTTCCATTTTTGGAAACTTTTGACTTGACCTCAAATTCTTCAACCTTGATCTTTGAAATGATGAATAAGCATGATTTAGACATGAATGGGATGAAGAAACTCAATTCCCACACTCAAAGTCCACAGTTGACTTTTCAGTTGACTGCATTGGTCCTTAGATGACCTGAAAATGTCCTGATGAATTTGGGGGCTTTGCTATTTGGGAACTTGCTCCAAAATGAATCCATAATTCATATAAGCTCAATGAAATGATCACATGATCCATATCTCAAGGGAAACTTCATCTTTTGCACAACTGATTCACTTGAATTGCCTTGACTATTGATTGCTTAAGCTGCAAGATAAATGTTAGATGACATATTTTTGTACATTTTGGTTAGTGATTAAAAGAAAAGAAATGATATACAAATGCAAACAATGCTTGGTGATAAAGAACCACTCTCAAAGAATATCCCACCCACAAGGAAGGAAGCAAGGTGTCCAATGATCCTTGAGGCTATGCAATGATATGATATGATGCCATGAGGGATCTTAGGGACAAAATTGGGGTCTTACAGTCATCAAATCTGACACGAATTGATTCCTTCATAATTTGTGTTTCTGTATTGTATACTCGATATCCTTTAGAACGTTCTAAGTATCCCAACATAATACACTTTTATGCCTTAGAGTCAAACTTGTTCAGATTGTCTTTAGTGTTCAAAATAAAACAAGAGCATCCAAAAGGATGAAAATAAACAATGTTGGGGTTTCTTCCCTTGCACAATTCATAAGGACTCTTCTCCAAAATAGGTCTAATAGAGATTTGATCGGTAAAATAGCAAGTGTACTATTTGCACCAATGTAGTAATAAAAAGGGAGTTATCCCGAGTATCGGTCTCGAGGACTGCGTACAAAGTAACAATTTATATAATAATTCAATTGAACAAAAGTTCATATGGGGTTGGATGATTGCTTTCACGATTGATAAGAAATAAAAATATAAAGCGGATAAAACTCTTTTAGTTGATATGAGAAATAATGCTAAGGCCAGGTGTATGAATTGTTGTGTATTCCACTTTTCCCATATCATATAACATCAATGCTATCATAATTCAAAACAGTTTCTCCAGAGTAGTTTTCTCTAATTCCTTAGCCAAAACCATTTAACAGGCAATTTTACTCCTAATTCCTTAGTCATTCAAATTGCTGTTAAGAAATATTTATTTTATCAAGAAATTATGGTAACCACAGTTTGATCCTCATTCCAAGTGATTAAACGCGGGTTTTATTATACAACAAGTGATAAGGTGGTTTGTCCGACCTAAACCTTAACCAGAAATCTGAATTTCATTTGTCCGATAAAATTAAGCATTAAGCACATTGTATAATAATTTGAATAACGAAAACATCAATGATTATAAGAACATGGATAAAATATTCATATAGAAGCAATTCAGGGACACCCCCTAGCATTGGGGGGTTTAGCCTCTCATAATATTCAAAGACAAAAGATTACAAATTAAAGACATTACAAGTTGTTGTTGATGAAAGTTGATCTTCAATTTCTTCCGATCTTGAAGATCTCTTCTCTTCTCCACACCTTGCAAGGTTGTTTCCTCTTTTCGTATCTTTTCTTTTCCCGATCCAAAAGTCCTTTTCCCAATGCTTCTAATCCAACTAAATAGTTTCCAAACAACTAAAAATAATGCCAAATGCCCAAAATGCCCTCCGGATATCCACAGGAGTTAAAATAAGAAAAATCAGAATTTTGAGCGAAATGGCCAACACGGGCCGTGTCAAGTGACACTGTTGCCCGTGTTGGCTCCTCTGTAGGTTCACAAGGCATGCCATGCTAACACAGGCCGTGTCAGGTGACACGGGCACCCGTGCTAGCCCACTGTTTTATTGGGTTCCTGGAGTTTGTTCTGCACATGCTGACACGGGTCGTGTCAGGTGACACGGGCACCCATGTCAACCCCTCTGTTTTGTCTGTTTTTCGATTTTCCTTAAGTCTCTAACCTCCCTTCTTCCGGTACACACTTTCGGACTTTTAATCTAACCTGGAAACCAACATTCTACACAGAAACGCATAAAATGCGACAAAAGGCGAAAAACTACTAATGAAACATAAAACAAATGGAAATTCATACAATGCAATAAACTGAAGAAATCACTAAAATAAAATGCAAAAGTTACCGGTTCATGAAGATTCCATGCTGGATAGATGATGAAAGCTGAGTGTAAATGGTGGCCGATCACAACCCCAAACTTATCTCATTGCTTGTCCTCAAGTGATGCAAGAGACAAAGCGGAGGTCAACCATGGATTCTATTATTTCCTCAACATAGCTAATGTTATTCGCAACTTGGTTTTCTCCTTCCCGATTAAGTTTCTGGTTCACCGATTCGACATTTTCCACTGCCTTATCATTTCAGAGAGTTCTTTTACCTGCAAGCTTCTTCACACTACTCACCAAAGCTCTCGAGGTTAAGGTGTTTAGCACTCACTAAATCAAGGTATGCAATATCAACTCTTACTTTTGAATAGATTCTACGTCAATTGCACAAACACAATTCACACACTTTAAGAGGTCTTCAGGGTTGTAACGGGGCTTAGGTATGGTGGGAGAGTAGACAACAAAATGGATTACAAAAGGTTTTACATCTCGGCATTCATGTTGTTGTTTTTCTTTGTGCAAGAATTTTATTTTTGGGGTGTCGTCAAATCTTGACTCTTTTTCCATTCAAATTCATTTTAATGCATGAGTATATTTCTAAGGCAAGTGCTTATTTTTTTTCATTTCTTTTTCTCTTTTTTCCGGTAGAAGCAGATGTTTCTACACACTTTTTCTCTTTTTTTTCTTCTTCTTTCTTTTCCTTGCACTTGCCATTTTTTAACAACATTTTTTAATCTAGGATGAATACCCCAAACTTATCTTTTTGCACAAGTTTTACATTACACAGTCATGCCGAGCTAGGGTATGGAGTGTATGGCTAAGGGTTAACATGATGGTTTACACAAATAAAGGGTTACAGGCTCAAAGGGGTTAACAACGGATGAAAACAACATTAAGGGTGGCTAGAAAGGCTAAAAGGTTGAAAACAAACAACGTGCCTCAGTGTGTGTTTTTGTATTGTGCTATATCAGTAGAACTTACGCAAAATTAGAGAGATAGAGTCATACCTGAATGCGCTCTTTTTGTGTTTGGTTAAGCTAAAATCTCACTGTGTTGGGTAAGCTTGCAGACTTCAAACATTCTTTATGATAGACAGCTTATGTATCAGCTTGGGCTTACCTTCTTCTTTTTCGGTCTGGATTTCCAAGTTACGTCCAACCTTTTGTTTCTCAGCTGTGTCACCTTCCAGGTTGTCTCGGGAGAAAGTCCGGGATTGCGTCTTTTACTCACTGTTCACTAGTCTCTCATTTCTCCAGCATCATCTACTTTCATCTGTAACTTACAAAAATAAAAACAACCACACAACGACGAACAAAATAACACACGGACACAACAAAAATGAAATTTAAAGCAATTCAATTAAAAACCTCCCCACACCTGAACCAAACATTGTCCGCAATGTTTAAAGTTAAGATATGAGGAGCACTTACAACGATTATTGAGGAGGTGGTGGCGGGTATGGATAATGCAACATCATACGTTGCATCATTGCGTTCATCTCGTCCAAAACCGTCCCTTGACGGTGTTGTTCATCTCCAAACCTGGTGAGCTCTTCACCTTGCCTGGATTGCTCCGTGCGAAGGTGGTCAATCTCATCCTGGATCCAGCCCCATTGGTCTGATGGCATGGAGTAGGATCCAGAGGCTTGAGTTGGTTCTGGCGGTTGTTGGTAAAAAGGTTCCTCGGTGCTCGGTGCACCTTCCATCGGTTCATCTGCAGGAAAAGAGTCAAACAAATCTTTGTCCCCCTCTTCCGGTTCGGGACAGTCATAGAGCCAGTTGGCTCTGTGAGTGATACTGATAAAATCGTAAGCAGGTAAATCAAGAACATGTACTTTTTGGCACAAAAGAGAATAGTAGTCTTGTTTTATCGTGATCATGCCTTGCTGGATCAAGGATGCCATGTCCAGTTTGCTTTTACCTGGCACATGGGGGGAGTCAACTAGAGCAACACCAAATCCGAAGTGGTCGGCAATCTCAGTAATCATGCCGCCAACAAAAATGTCGCCTGAAGTAGCGCGACCAACTCTCCCTAAGTAGTCGGCTGCAAAGGCTGCTACATTGATCGGAGCCTGGGATGCCATACTATATAGGAAGAACAACTCCCTTTGTGTGGCAACACCTGTGATGTCTCCGAGACCAAAAATGGTGTATGCCAATGCCTTTTGTGGATACCTGAAACATGGGTTATGGATACCCGATGCCTTTGCCCCTTTGGAAACATATTTATTATTACCTATTATGGCGGTCCAAAATTCCGCCGGGACAAATGTATCGGGCACCACTCTAGGGCCTACGATTGGGAGTTTTAAGATCCTCCCTAACTCCTCCGCAGTCAATTCCAAATCAGTATTGAATAAACGAAAGTGCAACGTACCGTAATATTCTTTTTCCGTTCCGTTCCACCTGTTTTTCAGCTTAAACTCGATGGTGCTCAGAAATTCCAGCGTAATTCACACAAAAGTAGGCGCTTCCAGCTGCATAAATTCTAGCATCCCAAGGGTGCGGAACATGCGGTGTACTTCCGCTTGCAATCCCAGTTCCTGCAGTGTGCCATTACACATATACCTCGTAGGGGTTAGTTTCCTTTTTAAATGAACCGCATACCTTTTCTGATGCTCCAGGCTCTCGAACACAATGTCGTGCTCGTTCGGGGTTCTCCTCGCTCTTTGTCGGGGACGAGATGATTCTGCCACATTTTTGCTTTTCTCGACTCGGCAAGACATATTGTACCTGCACACAGTAAAAAGACACAAGAATTTGGAAAAAGAGATTAAATGAAAAATATTACCGTAGGAGTGTTGAGAGTAGAGAGTGGTGAACTGTTTTGAGAAGATGGATGGAGAATCGACCGAGATTTGTGGTGAAAAGAGGTAGGTTTTGAGTGAAACTCATGGAGGTATTAGGTCGTATTTGAGAGAAAGAAGGTGGAGATGAAGAAGTATGAAGGTAATGTTCGAAATGAGGAAAGAATTTGGTGATTGGGTGTATATATAGGGTGATTTTCGGAGGTGGGACCCTCCTCCAACGGTCAAAAATGCATGGTGAAAGATGCCCAACGGCTATTTTTTCAAAAAAAAATTCACTACTGCGCGAGCTGACACGGCTGTGTCAACTAACACGGGCGGCCGTGTCAGCGCAACACGCCCTCCGAACACGGGTCGTGTCATTCCCAGAAGCGCTTAAAAATAGCTTATTTGGTCCAGGGTTGACACGGGCCGTGTCACCTGACACGGGCGCCCGTGTCAGGCCCCTGGAAATCCACATTTCCAACTCCAAGATCCTCTTCCTGACACGGGTCGTGTCAGCTGACACGGGCGCCCGTTTCAGGCCCCTGTTTTCTCATTTTTCTTGATTTCTTCTTCTTGTGTTGTTCAATGCTCTAGCTTCCGAATTTTTAGAGATTCGCTGTGATCGCTACCTTTATCTCCTCTATGAAACACTGTTTACACCTGCAAGTAGAGAACACACTACCAAACAAAGAAAATGATTAGATATAAAAGCGTGGGTTGCCTCCCACGTAGCGCTTCGTTTAATGTCGCTTGGCTCGACGGCTGTGCATCTTATCAAACAAGATGAACAACATCAATTTGGCCCACTGCTTGCCCCACATTGTACGGCTTCAATCTCTGGCTATTCACTTTAAAAATATCTCAATTGGAAGGGTTTTTTGTTTCAACTGCTCCATGGGGATATACTTTGTGCACCACAAATAGACCTGACCATTTCGATCTCAATTTTCCAGAGAACAGCTTCATTCTTGAATTGAACAGTAGTACCCTTTGTCCTTCCCAGAACTCCTTCCTTTGGATTCTTCTATCGTGCCATTTCTTCGTTTGATCTTTGTAGATCTTCGCATTTTCATATGCCAGGTTCCTGAATTCTTCCAACTCGTGGAGTTGAATGATTCGGGATTCTCCTGCTTTCTCAAGATCCAGGTTAAGGAATTTGGAAGCCCACAAGGCTTTGTGTTCCAGTTGCAAGGGTAGATGACAGGCCTTACCATATACCAATTGATATGGGGACATACCAATCAGTGTTTTGAAAGCAGTACGATATGCCCAGAGTGCATCATCAAGCTTACTCGCCCAATCCTTGCGAAAAGCATTAACCGTCTTTTCTAGGATTTGTTTCAGCTATCGATTCGACACTTCAACTTGACCACTTGTTTGCGGGTGGTATGGAGTGGCTATCCGGTGTTTCACATTGTATTTCAAGAGTAGCTTCTCCATTAGGTGATTTAAGAAGTGAGTTCCTTCATCACTAATAAGAGCTCTTGGCACTCCAAACCTGACGAATATGTTTTCTTTCAAAAACTTGACCACCACTTTTGCATCATCTGTTGGTAGCGTGACTGCTTCTACCCACTTGGATACATAATCCACCGCCACCAAAATGTAGTTCTTTCCAAATGACGGTGGAAACGGCCCCATAAAGTCAATACCCCACACATCAAAGAGTTCAACTTCCAGCATGGGATTTTGCGGCATCTGATTTCTTTTCGAAATATTTCCCATCCTTTGGCATTTATCGGACTCTTTGATCATTTGTTGAGCATCTTTGAATAGTGTCGTCCAGTATAAACCTGATTGGAGGACTTTGGCAGCAGTTCTATCACCACTGAAGTGTCCACCATAGTCCGAATCGTGACAAGCTTTCAGCACATCCCTCTGTTCTTCTTCTGGAACACATCTTCGGACAAAACCGTCTACTCCCTTCTTGTACAAGAAGGGGTCGTCCCACAAATAGAACCTGCAATCATGAACAAACTTTTTCTTACGGTTAGAGTCAAAATCATTCGGGATCACCCCGCCCACTAGATAGTTCGCATAGTCTGTGAACCAAGGCATTCCAATAACAACAAGGATATGTTCATCAGCAAACTCATCCTTTATTGGGAGCTTTTCCTCATTCTCTTCTAGTGGGGACATCCGGGAAAGGTGATCTGCTACAGTGTTTTCGCACCCTCTTTTGTCTCGGATCTCCACATCAAACTCTTGGAGGAGCAGAATCCACCGCAACAGTCTTGGCTTCGAGTCCTGTTTAGCAAACAAATACTTCAAAGCAGCATGGTCAGTATAAACAATGACTCTAGAACCCAACAAATATTTCCTAAACTTGTCAAAGGCATAAACTACAACTAGCAACTCCTTTTCGGTAGTTGCATAATTCATTTGCACAGGGTTCAACACATGACTGGCATAGTAGATAACATGCATAAGCTTATCTCTTCGTTTCCCAAGCACTGCTCCCACTGCGATGTCACTCGCATCACACATAATCTCAAAGGGTAGAGACCAGTCAGGAGCAATGACAATAGGTGCTGTCACCAATTTATTTTTTATTGTTTCAAAAGCAATGGCACGGTCTTTATCAAAAATGAAAGCCTTGTTCTTAACCAACAGGGTAGTTAAGGGTTTAGCTATCTTTGAGAAATCTCTTATGAACCTGCGGTAGAAACCCGCATGTCCTAAGAAGCTTCTTATACCTTTTTCATTCACAGGAGGTGGCAGCTTTTCGATTACCTCAATCTTGGCTTGGTCCACTTCTATCCCTTTGTGAGAGATTTTGTGACCTAAGACTATTCCTTCTCGAACCATGAAGTGACATTTCTCTCAATTTAGGATCAGATTGGTCTATTGGCATCTTTCTAAAACAAGGGAAAGGTTAGTTAAACAATTATCAAAAGAAAAACAAAATACCGAAAAGTCATCCATGAAGACCTCCATATGCTTTTCAAGCATGTCCACGAAAATGGAGGTCATGCATCTTTGGAAGGTGGCTGGAGCATTACATAACTTGAATGGCATTCTTCTGTATGCGAAGATACCATAGGGGCACATAAATGATATCTTCTCTTGATCTTCCGGTGCAACAGCTATCTGGTTGTATCCAGAGTATCCATCAAGGAAACAATAGTACTCATGACCTGCCAACCTTTCCAACATCTGATCAATGAATGGTAGCGGAAAATGATCCTTTCTGGTTGCCAAATTCAACCTCCGGTAGTCGATGCACACACGCCAACCTGTGACCGTCCTAGTAGGGAGTAACTCATTTTTTTCATTCCTTATAAATGTAGTTCCTCCTTTCTTCGGAACCACATGCACCAGACTCACCCAAGAGCTATCGAAAATGGGATAAATCAACCCGGCGTCTAATAGTTTAACAACCTCTTTCCTAACCACTTCCTTCATCATGGGATTTAGTCTTCTTTATGGTTGCACCACCGGTTTGTGACCATCCTCCATGAGAATTTTATGCATGCACACCGTAGGGCTAATTCCCTTAAGGTCTTCTATTGCCCATCCCATGGCACTTTTGTGTTTCTTCAAAACCTTGACAAGCTTGTCTTCTTGAGAAACCTCTAAATGAGAGCTTATAATAGTCGGGCATTTATTTTCGGGATCTAGAAAAACGTATTTGAGATTGTCAGGTAACTGTTTCAGCTTAGCCACTTTCTTGGTCTCATCTTTCTTTTCTTCAACTTGAGGTTCCCTTAAGTTTTCCCATCGGAGTGATCGGGATCCCTTAACGGGCTATTGTGTTGCCATCAGAGTTAACACTTCCATCTCCTTGTCACCCACTTCTTGAGTGTCTTCAAAAATTGAGAGACTTAGGACTCTCTCCAAGGGTAATTTTTGTTCCCCTAGGTGATTTTCTTGCAAAACCATTTGATCAATAACCTCTATGTGTTGGTTGGTGGCCACATCATCATTGTATTTCATGGTGTTGCGCACGTCAATTTTTAACTCTTCGTCATAAACCTTTAGAGTCATGGTGCCTTCTTCTATATCTATCAAACACCTCCCGGTTTCCTAAAATGGTCTACCAAGAATGAGCGGTATCTCTTTATCTTCCGGCATTTCTAAGATCACAAAGTCTACCGGAAAGACAAACTTATCAATCTTCACAAGAACGTCTTCCACCACTCCATAAGGTCTCTTCACCGAGTGGTCAGCAAATTGAAGTGTCATTCGGGTATCCTGTACTTTTCCAATCCCCAACCTCTTGTAAATGGATAAAGGCATGAGGCTCACACTTGCCCCCAAATCTATAAGGGCCTTCTTGAAAGATCTATCCCCGATAGTGCAAGGGATAGTTACCGAGCCTCGATCTTTTTTCTTTACTAGGATATTTATACCCTGCAAAATAGCACTGCAAGTTTCGGTTAGTACAATAGAGTCAGTGTCAGTGCTCCTCTTTTTTGAAATAATGTCTTTCATGAATTTAGCATAAGAGGGCATTTGCTCAAGTGCCTCCAAGAACGGAATGTTGATTTCAAGCTTTTTGAACATCTCCAAGAACTTTTCAAAGTTCTTCTCATGTTTCTATTTCTTCTTATTTCTTGTTGGGAAAGGGAGTTTGACAACCGGCTTTGATCCACTAACTTTTTGTTTAGCCACCGGTTCAGGTACCGTCACCTCTTCACTAACAACTTCATTCTCTTTTATCTCCAAATCAACTTCAAGCAATTGGTCTTCTTGTTCATCATCTTTTTCAGGGACTTCTTTTGCCTTACCACTCCTTGTGGTAACAACACTCACATTATTATGCTCTCTTGGATTCATAACTGTAGCATTCGGAAATGCACCAAGTGTTTGTGAACCCGCAAGTTGTTGAGCAATCTGACTCATTTGCACTTCCAGATTTTTTATTGAAGCACCAGTGTTTCTTAGATTACTTCTAGTCTCCTCTTGAAATTGAGAACTTTGACCTGCCATTTTTTCAATGGCAATTTCCCAATCTGCTTTTCTTAGAACCTGTTGTTGGAATTGTTGTTGAGATGGTTGAAACTGCTGTTGCTGGTAAGGTTGTTGTTGTTGTGGAAGGTACTGTTGTTATGGTTGACTTTGATACTGGGTGGGCGCTTGCTTCTGAGCATTTCCTTGCTGGTCCTTCCAGGAAAAATTTAGATGATTTTTCCATCCAAGATTATAAGTATTGGAGTAAGGATTATTCTGCTTCAGAAAATTAATCTCTTCTACCTGTTGAACAGTTGCCACACAATGCATGGCGAAGTGAGGGCCTCCACAAATTTCACAACTAACAGCTTGAATAGGTTGGACCGGTTGCACTTGTGCCACCGTTTGAGTGTCAAGAGTCATTTTCTTTAGTCTTCTCTCTACTTCAGCTGTTATTTGATCTTCCATCTTCACAACTTGATTTGCCAATTTGAGATTAATGATACCTTCAGGTTGACTTACACTGCGGTCATAGAGTTCCAGATGCTCATTTGCTATAATGGCTTCAATGATTTTCTTTATTCCAGTGGCCATTGTAAAGTTTGTTGAGCCACCGGCAGCTGTGTCTTTGAGTTTCTTAGTCTTCATTCTAAGTTCATTCACAAAATTTTGCATCTATTCAGTGGCATCCATGTTATGAGTAGGACAGGCAACCAACAACCGCTTGAACCGCTTGTAAGCGTCTCCAAGTGACTCTCCTTCCTTCTGTTTAAAGTTAACAATATCATATCTCTTACGGATATACACAGAAGCAGGGAAGTACTCATTCAGGAATGTTGTCTCCATTTGTTGCCAAGCTGTTATGCTTCCCGCGGGTAAAGAGTAAAACCAATCTTCGGCATCTTCCGACAGTGTAAACAGGAACATTACCAACTTTTTAGCTTCCTCTGAGTGTCCCTCAATTTTCAACGATGTTGTCATGATCAGAAATCTTTGTAAATGCTTGTTGGCATCTTCATTGATTTTTCCGAAGAACGGTCTTCTCTCGTGTTGACGAATCGTTGACGGGTGCAGCTGAAAGTGATCAACATTTACCGGTTGGTTCACAATTGTTAACCTTCCAGTAGGAGCATTTGCACCCCCATAGTTACCCAAAAGTCTTTCTGCAGGAGGTGGTAGGGCTTCACCCTGTGGTTCAGCCATTGGTTCAGAAACAACTTCTGAGTCTTCTGAATGAACAGAAATAGCTTCTTCTTTTTCGGACTCAGAAACAATAGGGGTTGATTCTGAAAGTTCCAGCCTAGATTTTCGTCGTCTTGCACGCAATAATCTTTCGGGTTCTGCGTCAAAAAGAAATTCAGCTGAGGCCTTACCTCGCATACACAGATTAGACAATTATTAGAATAAACAATAAAAATAAAAAATTTAGTTGCAGAGCAATAAAATTCCAATTGAATTATTTTTCAACTTATACTTTTGGCAGTCCCCGGCAACGGCGCCAAAAACTCGATCGATAAAATAGCAAGTGTACTATTTGCATCAATGTAGTAATAAAAAGGGAGTTATCCCGAGTATTGGTCTCGAGGACTGCGTAGAAAGTAACAATTTATATAATAATTCAATTGAACAAAAGTTCATATGGGGTTGGATGATTGCTTTCACGATTGATAAGAAATAAAAATATAAAGCGGATAAAACTCTTTTAGTCGATATGAGAAATAATGTTAAGGCCAGGTGTATGAATTGCTGTGTATTCCACTTTTCCCATATCGTATAACATCGATGCTATCATAATTCAAAACATTTTATCCAGAGTAGTTTTCTCTAACTCCTTAGCCAAAACCATTTAACAGGCAATTTTACTCCTAATTCCTTAGTCATTCAAATTGCTGTTAAGAAATATTTATTTTATTAAGAAATTACGGCAACCACAGTTTGATCCTCATTCCTAAGTGATTAAACGCGAGTTTTATTATACAACAAGTGATAAGGTGGTTTGTCCGACCTAAACCTTAACCAGAAATCAGAATTTCATTTGTCCGATAAAATTAAGCATTAAGCACGTTGTATAATAATTTGAATTACGAAAACATCAATGATTATAAGAACATGGATAAAATATTCATACAGAAGCAATTCAGGGACACCCCCCTAGCATTGGGGGGTTTAGCCTCTCATAATATTCAAAGACAAAAGATTACAAATTAAAGACATTACAAGATGTTGTTGATGAAAGTTGATCTTCAATTTCTTCCGATCTTGAAGATCTTTTCTCTTCTCCGCACCTTGCAAGGTTGCTTCCTCTTTTCGTATCTTTTCTTTTCCCGATCCAAAAGTCTTGTTCTCAATGCTTCTAATCCAACTAAATAGTTTCCAAACAACTAAAAATAATACCAAATGCCCAAAATGCCCTCCGGATGTCCACAAGAGTTAAAATAAGAAAAATCAGAATTTTGAGCGAAATGGCCAACACGGGCCGTGTCAGGTGACACTGTTGCCCGTGTTGGCTCCTCTGTAGGTTCACAAGGCACGCCATGCTGACACGGGCCGTGTTAGGTGACACGGGCACCTGTGTCAGCCCACTGTTTTACTGGGTTCCTGAAGTTTGTTATGCACATGCTGACACGGGCCGTGTCAGGTGACACGGGCACCCGTGTCAGCCCCCCTGTTTTGTCTGTTTTTCGCTTTTCCTTAAGTCTCTAACCTCCCTTCTTCCGGTACACACTTTCGGGCTTTTAATCTAACCCGGAAACCAACATTCTACACAGAAACGCATAAAATGCGACAAAAGGCGAAAAACTACTAATGAAACATAAAACAAACGAAAATTCATACAATGCAATAAAATGAAGAAATCACTAACATAAAAGAAAAAGTTACCGATTCATGAAGATCCCATGTTGGATAGATGATGAAAACTGAGTGTAAATGGTGGTCGATCAAGATTCTATTCTGAATGTAACATGTTGTATTCACAGCTTCTGCCAAGAAGTGCTTAGCCACATTAGTCTCATTTATCATGGTTCTGGCCATTTCTTGGAGAGTCTTATTCTTCCTTTCTACAACTCCATTTTGTTATGGAATTCTAGGACAGGAGAAATAATGGGATATGCCATTAGAGTTTTTCTTCAAAAAGTTTGTTTTCAAATTCGCCACCATGATCACTTCTGACTCTGATAACCTTAGTGTCATATTCATTTTGCACTTGTGAACAAAAACTAGTGAACACAGAATGTGATTCATTCTTGTGCCTTAAGAATTTCACCCATATCTAATGAGTGTAGTCATTAATAATGACAAGTCCATACTTCTTACCATTGACTGACGTTGTCTTAACATGTCCAAAGTGATCAATGTGTAGAAGTTCCAGAGGTCTGGAGGTGGAAACAACATTTTTGGTTTCGAAAGTAGTTTTAGAAAATTTCCCTTTCTGACATGCTTCACAAAGAGCATCTAAAGAAAACTTCAACTTAGGCAGGCCTCTGACTTACTCAAGTTTATTTAGCTGAGAAATCCTCCTCAAGCTAATGTGACCCAAGCGTCTATGCCACACTCATTGCTCTTCATTAATAGACATCAAGCATTTCACATTTTGGTCTTTCAAATCTGAAAGTTTTATTTTATAAATATTGTTCTTCCTCTTTCCAATGAAAAGGATTATGCCATTTATCTTATTGACAGCCTTGCACGTTTTTTGATTAAAGATAATATCATAATCGTTATTGTAGCAATAAATTCATGACCACTGATCTATTGGTTAGCTCAACGTCAATAAAACAAAAGTCGCCACCGCGCTTTTATTGTTTCCAAAGGAAAAGGGAAAAAGTACGAACAAAACCCAAGGATAAGAAGTTTTCAAATCAAAACTAATAAAATGTCAGAGATTACAGGTAACGGGGTTGGTTACACAGAGGGAAGGTATTAGCACCCAAAGTGTTCTAGGTACTTCTAGGGAGCCCTTTTTGTGTGTAAGTGTTTTAGTTACAAAAGATGTTTGCTAAAAAAATAGAATGAGGGGATGAGAAAAGAATTTATTATTTACAATTTTTTTGTTTGACAAGACCTTTGGTCTTATGCCTACATACCAACATAAAAATGAGGGATCAAAACCTCGTAGTTCGTGGTAAAAATTTCAAAGATGGGTGGATTATTTTTAACAAAACATCCACCGATAATGAGGGCTTTACAACACTTAAGAAGGAGGGATCCAACTTGGATTCAATCAACAAGTATACCACTAACCCCTAATAAATGGAAAGACTTACAATCAACATATCATGGAATGGGAGAATTATATCTCAACCAAAGATAACTCAAATCTAGACGCTCCTTTTTTGAAAATTTTAAAAGGAAAAGGCACAAAATGGTAAAAAGGATTAGATGAGGTTGTTAGTTCTTTTTGGGTCTTTTTGAAAATAAAGTCAATATGATTAAATTCATTTACAAGTTTGACTAAGAAAATATTTTAAAAATCAATGGCTTAAGGCCAAGGTTTCTACTCATTAAAACAAGCCTAAGTTGAAAACACAAGCAAAGAAGTTTTAAAAATGAGGGAGAGATTTTGAAATTAAAGAAGTAGGGGGAGATGAAGGGACTATTCTAGACAAGATTTAAAAGTTTAGAGTTAAAAAGATCTAACCAATGGGAAGTATCCACAAGACAAAAATGTCAAATAGAAACCCATTTCCTTTGGATTGTCAAGCAAGAAACAAAGCATAATCATCCAAGCAATTAATAAGACTAATGGTATCAAATAAAGATAACCAAACATCCAAGGAAGCACTCCAAGGCAGGCAGTCTTCAATGTCCCTTAGATGTATCAAATGAAAGGTCCCTTGAAACATACTCAAAGAGGAAGGCATCAGATAGTATTAATAAGATAAAAGTGATAACTTAAGCACAGAGAAAGAGTATAACAGGTAAACCAATGGAGTTCTCTAGATTGTATAAGATGAATGGCATTGGCCAAGGTATCTCAGTCTCAAATTAATGGCATTGGCCAAGTTCTTTTCCATAACTCAGAGATGTTGCCTACTATAGGTCCATAGGTACAAATCAAGTCACAGACAGAGGTCCAACAGTGCACCAATGAATTTTTTAGTTTTTTTTAGTTTTTATTAAGTGTTTTAAGGTCCTAAGACCACAAACAAAACAAGATCACAAGCACAAATATAATACAAGCACAAAATATGGCTCAAGTGAGCAAATTGAAAATGACTGAAACATAAACAAATTGCATGAATGTAAATGACAATGAATGATAAAGTGCAAGAATTTAAATTGCATTAAGGTAAATGACATTAAAATAAAGTCAATACAAAAGATGTTAGTCTATGTTAGTTGGAGAAGAAAAGATTGTTTTTAAGTCATTTCTTGGAGAACACTCAACCATCCACTCACAAGCATGAAGATATGAACCTAAACATCATCCATGAGAAGGGTTCCAACTTGGATAAATCAACAAGTATGCCACTAGCTCTCATAAATGGAAAAGAGGCAAAATCTTCATACAATACCATGAGGAATGAGAGACTTACAATCTCACTTACAAAAATGCTATGCCTTTGGGATAAATTTAGCTCTATGTTAAGCAATCGTAATTGGACTTATGTAGAAGTCACAACTATCTGAGGTCGGGCAATAATAATATTGGTGTTAATGCATGCTAGAGACAAGGTATAAATACCAAGCTCCTAAAGCATACCACACACAAAAATAATACGGGATGAACCTATCTCAATCAAGCTCATGTTGATTCATCTAACACAAGGTCATTGATGAATCAACTAGCATTTTGATCCATGAGAAATCATTAGCCATGGATTTATTGGGAAATAAGTGAGATGAAGATAAAGAGATGAAGTGAAAAGGATCCCAAATTGATCAAGGGATGTACCTTACTTGATCAATACCATCCATTCATTTTGAGGGATGAAGTTCAAACTTTATCAACCCCCTAAATCCAATGGTATTGATCAAATTAATGTCCAATTCAACCAAGATCAAGGTCAAATAGAAGTTGAGTCAACACAGAGTCAATAAAATAGCTCAACAAAATATTAAGACAATTAAAACAATTTAAATCCAATTTTTAAATGAAGAAAAAATAATTTTAAAAGGGAAAAACCTAAAACCCATTCAAATCACTAAAGAAATAGTCAATGGATTTATCATAGGTCCAACAAGGTCAAAGGACCATTGACTAATTTTTTTGGCATTTTTTGAAAGTTAGAAGTATTTAAAATCAATTAAAAACAAGTCAAAAATCACAAAATTCACTAAAAATATCAAACTCAATCCAAATATTAATTTTAATTCATAATATTAAAGAGGAAATTATTTATGAAATTTTGGTGAAAGTCCCATATTTTTTGGATTAAAATTTAATTTATAATGAATTTAACAAGAAAATGCTATTTAAAAAATTAAATTGGAAAATTAATTAAATCATAAAAAACAAGGGCCATCAGATCTCCCTCATTAATTGAGGTGGAAGATCTGATGGCCAAGTGCGTATCATCCACCATGTTCGTTAGTCAACACACTCGCAAGAATGGTATTCAAGACCAACGGACCAGATTAGAACGTGGCCAATGGATCAGATGGTCTGGACTGCACCAACACACCACCGGAGCCCTAGCTCCGGTCATCTTCTCCAGCCACACTCACCGGACTGGTCCAAAAAAATGTCACCAAAATAAATGGATCATACATCAATTTGAATAGAAAATCACGAGGATTCCAAATATGACCTCCAAATTTTCCAATTCCCACTCCATAATGAGAAATGTGGAGTTGAAAATTGAGGTTCCATAATTGAGTTGCTTTGATTCAACCTCAAAGAAACTCAGTATTAATGCCTACATTGGTAGGGCTCTAGGCAACCACAAAACAAGCCAAAATATTAAGAAATGAGTGAGAATCGAAGAGTTGAAATTCTGGAAAATTCACCTTCGGGTAGTGGTTTTGGAGCTCGATCTTGATGCAATTTCACTTGGTCTTGCTTCCTCTTGCTTGCAGAAGACGATTAAGATAAAAAAAGGCTTTAAATCCTTGGAGTTTTAGTTCAGAAACAAAAGTTGAACTAGAAGCTCGATTTCAATGAAATCCTCAAGATATTCTATGAAATGGGGTTCTGAGATTGCTTGGCGCAATTTAGGCAAGGGTTCTCCTCAATTATGAGGCCATGGAGTTCAACTTATATGTAATGCAAAATGGTTTCTACACCATTTGAACTTTGAATCCAAAAATAACCATTCATGTGAATTGGTGTATGAGCATGTGTTTAGGCCCAAATGGTCATTGCAATCAGTCCAAATTCGTGCATAAATGATGTTGAGATCATAACATGAAGCCATACAAAGGTGTGTAATATTTGAGTTCAAAATTTGCCAAATTGGGCCATGCAAAGAAGCTATGTGTAACCCATTCAAATCTTGTCCAAATGGAATGATCTTAGACTCTTTAGAAATCTACCATCATGGGAACAACTTTAATGTTGGTACTTTTTCCATTTGAAGCTTGGATCATGATGAATTCTGAACTTGAAGTTGGAGGAATCAAACATACTTGAAAAGTTTCTAAGTTAAAAGTCAAATGACCCTTTTTTCCACCTTGAATAACTTTTGCTAAGAGCCTTAAATGACTTTGGATCATTATTAAAAAATTTAGATCTTTCAATCATATTCAATTTTGTCACAAATTTGACACCATTTGGATATTTCATGATAGAGTTATGGATTTTAGAAGTTGAGAAAAATGCTTGTTCAATGATGAGGACCAAAATGGACTTATAATGTTTCCTCATGGCACATGCCCTTTCAAGTAGAATTTGACCTTTCTAAAAGAATAAAGGTTGAAGAAAACACCTTGAAATTGATTATTAAACTTGGATCATATTTATATCATGAAAATTGAGCAAGTTATGATTCTTGGAAGTTGACGTTCTATCTAGGGCATAAACAAAATGGCCTATAATATTTCACCATAAAAAATGACTTTCTAAGAATAATTAGCTCTTGATGCCAACATGAAAGTTGTTTGTAATGTCATAAAGAGTAACGTTTCTCTTGGAATCATTTTCATATGACAAAAATTGTAGAAGATATGGTCTAGGGAACCCTAGATTTGATCAGTTGACTTTTCTAGTCAATCTCCTTGAACCAACTTGAAAACTTGAAGTTCCTTTGCTCTTTGGGGATCATGGAGGATCATATATTCTTAAGATGAAGTAAAATGGAGTATACCTTGATATCTTTTACCAAATGTTGAAGAAACTTGTTGAGGAAGGCATACAAGATACCCAAATGAATTAGGGCTTCCTTGACAAACAAGCTTCAAACTCTAAATGAATTCTTGATCAAAATGAAAAAAAAAGAACATGGGGATCCATATATTATTATTTAAACCAATATGGACCCTTTCTAACTAGATCCCTTGCATTAAGGGTCTCAAACTTTAGTTGTGAGCTTGATGAGGCACATATGGCCATACATACTACCTCCAAAAGAAACAAAGCTACACTAGACATATTTTTGTATTTTTGGTTAGTAAACAAAGAAAAATAAAGTATGATACAATCAAAAATTCTTTGTTGATCTCTCCCAATGCAAACCCAGTGAATGATAGGTGAGGAGGATACCAAGATGTGATCCCAATGCCAATGCAAGGCCATGAGATGACATGAGGGATCTTAGGGGTCAAAATTAGGGTCTTACAACTTCCCCTATTTAAGGTCACTCTATCCGAGGATGTGGAGGTTCAAATCTTCGTATCAACACGGTACAATGGACTTAAATAACAACAACAAGAAACAAATTTTGGTCCCTAAGAGGCCTCATGATGCATATGATATGAAATGCAAAAAATAATCTTTATGGGGATATATTGCCACAAAGGAAAAGAATACGGGAGAGACTGAGAGTCCACAGGAGCACAATGCATTCCATTAGGAAAACTCATTGTGGGGACATAGACTCTAGGGATAAAAAGTTATGCATAGGCCAGGCTACAACTTAAAAATTGCTGGAGACACGAGGGAATTTCCATGAAAATAAATCAATGGAAAGACTCGAACTGGGGAAAAGAATCTGCATGTATCAGGATAAAACTAACACAACAAGAAACAAACATCGGGGAAAGGCGTAAATCAGAACAAAATTGAAATACCCAAACAAACAAAAGGAAATTGGATTTCACAAAGAAATACGAATCCAGACTCAACTGAGGAAAAACAAACTTCAACACAGAAGTAAAAGAGATATATTATCTACCACCTATTATTGGGTAGGAAGATAATACACTCGGGCATAGGGACATCCGTTATCGGTTAAGGTAAACATATCAAGGATGACTCGTTGAGGAAAAAATGAGGAATATTCATTACCGGCTACTGGGTAAGAACACCCTACTGGGAAAAAATGAATAAACAGGATTTACAACTACCTGATATTGGGCAGAAGACCAAAGGAAGAATATTTGTTACTGGTGAAGGTAAACATATCAAGGATAGACTGCCAAGGGAGAATCACCAACTATCAATTATTGGGCAGCTTAACAAAGGTGATTAACCATAAAAATATAGGATTTATATCTACCAATTACTGAGCAGAAGACCGAACAAAGGAGAATATGTGTTACCAGTTAAGGTAAACATATCAAGGATAGACTCGCTATAAAGAATATTGGTAACTGGTTAAGGTAAACAGATCAAGGATAGACTTGCAAATAAATAGGGTTTACATCTACCGGTTACTGGGTAGAACACCAAACAAAGGAGAATATATGTTATCAGCTAAGGTAAACATATCAAGGATAGACTCACTGAAAAGAATATCTATTACCGGTTAAGGTAAACATATCAATGATAGACTTGTAAAGAAAGAAGGATTTACAACTATCTGTAACTGGGCAGAAGACCAAAGAGAGAATATTTGTCATTGATTAAGATGAACATATCAAGGATAAACTCAAGAGGAAGAATATTTGTCACCGGTTAAGGTGAACATATCAAGGACAGACTACCAAAAAGAATAGGATTTATAACTACCAGTTACTGGGTAGAAGACCAAACATAGAAGAATATCTGTTACCGGTTAAGGTAAACATATCAAGGATAAACTCGTTGGGGAAACAGAAGTGAATCCACTGGAGAAATCAAAGAAGTAAATTACCTTTTACCGGTTAGGGTAAATTAACACAGGTAAAGTACTCAACATCAAGAAGGATATTCCCAGTTACTGTGTAATAAATTCCTGGGGACCAAAATATCTCTCTAGGTAAGAACTAGAAAGAAACGGTCAAACAAGACTCAACCCAATGCGGATATAACTCAAGGGGAGTGGTTCCATCCAGATAATGAACTGGGGAGGAAACAAAAATAATAATCATCCATGAGGAAATAACTCAGTGGGGAAGAAGAAAGGATAAACTCTTTCTTCATAAGGGGCTGACACTCTACATTGAAGGAGGACAGACACACCAAATCTGCATGAGGAAATGATATCACCAAAGCAAGGGATCATAAAAAAAAGGTCAATGTGTAAAATGCACAATGAAATATCTGATGTTATGCTTATGCATGTATATATGCATGAGTATATATATGATTATGCTGACAAATAAGCACAAAGGATATAAATAATAAAGATCTAATCATCACAACAAGATACTCGGCTAATCTCAACGACATGGGAACACCAACTGGAGAACCTTCTAGGGATGAAAATAAATCATCGAGGATATAAATCCTATATTTAAATATTCAATTCCCTGGGGACAGCACACGACCATGTACTCAAGGAAGACCGGGGATATAACAATCCAAAATAAATGCTCAACTCTGGTCGGGGAACGACATAGAGAACGAGCATCCGACCAAAAACTGCTAAAGACTCGGCGCTCAGAAGAATATATATATATATATATATATATATATATATATATATATATATATATATATATATATATATATATATATATATATATATATATATATATATATATATATATATATATATATATATATATATATATATATATATATATATATATATATATATATATATATATATGTATATATATATATCAGTAGCAATCAAGGGGATCAAAACAGACCCAACTTCAAAACTCGACTCTCAAAAGAGGAGAAAACTACTAAGGGTTAAGCAATGATTGAGAAAAATCTTGCTTAAAGCTCAAACCCTCTGGGAGAGGAGAAAATACAACTTGGTAACTTCGTTGGGGAACAAAAGCATTGTTAAGGATATCAACCAACATGTTCAGGATAAGAGAGATTTGCTGAGGATCCACATCTCCAAGCTAAGGGATATATATATATATATATATATATATATATATATATATATATATATATATATATATATATATATATATATATATATATATATATATATATATATATATATATATATATATATATATACTTCACAACCACAAGTCAACATTGCGGGGAAGTTTAGGTCAACACCATATCAATTAGGAGACAACCCTACAGGGGACGACTTCATCAATACTGCTAAGAATCAAACAATGCCCGAAATGAGGAGATCTTTCATCAGAAGAGGAAACTCCGCGGGGAATCCATATCACAACAAGAGGCAAAACTCTGAGTGGGGAACCGAACAACTTACTGGGGATTCCATCAATCAAATATCAACTCTGTGGGGACTTCACTAGGGAATAAAATCTTCCAGGACAAATCATGCGCCACATAAGGATGCAAAAAAAAATCCTCAAGAGGAAAACAACAGTCAAAATACTCTTCTTGGAGATTGAGAAATAAAGGTACTTTGACTGTTGTTCTCCAAGGCTCTCTTGACAACATATGGGCCTTCATAATTAGGAATCCACTTGCCCCTAGAATCAGGTTTGAAGGATAAGATCTTCTTGAGCACGGGGTCACCTTCTTGGAGCACACGAGACTTGACCTTCTTATCAAAATATTTCTTCATTCTCTAGTGATATAACTGACCATGACATGTGGCAGTAAATCTCTTCTCTTCAATCAAATTCAATTGATCATATCTACTCTCACACCATTCAACCTCATCAACTTGGCTTCCATCAGCACACGTATTGACGAGATCTCAACCTCTACGGGGAGCATAACTTCCATGCCATAAACAAGAGAGAAAGGGGTTTCCCATGTTGAAGTGTTGTCGAATGTACGGTACCTATGCAAAGTAAATGGGACCATCTCATGCCAATCTTTGTGCGTCACAACCATCTTCTGGATAATCTTCTTGATATTCTTGTTCGCAGCTTCAACAACCCCATTCATCTTGGGTCTGTAGGGAGAAGAATTATGATGTACAATTTTGAAGTCTTTGCAAATATCTTCCACCTTATTATTATTCAAGTTGGATCCATTATCAATAATGATCTTACTTGGCACACTATATCGACATATTATCCAATTCTTGATAAACCTTACAACAACTTGTTTGGTAACATTTGCATATGATGCCGCTTCAACCCACTTTGTGAAGTAATCAATAGCCACCAAAATGAAACGGTGTCCGTTCGAAGCTTTGGGCTCAATCATGCCAATCATATCAATTCCCCACATGGAGAAGGGCCATGGAAAAGAAATGACATTCAAAAGTTTCGGAGGAACATGAATCTTATCCGCATAAATTTGACACTTGTGACATTTCTTCATAAACTCGCAACAGTCAGATTCCATTGTCAGCCAATAACAACGTGCTCTCAACATCTTCTTCGTCATAGCATGTCCATTGGAATGAACACCTTCATGGACTTTTGTCATCAATAGGTATGCTTCGTGTCTATCTGTGCATTTGACCAGAACCATATCGAAGTTTCTCTTGTAAAGTATATCACCATTCAAGTAGAAGTTGCTAGCTAATCTTCTCAAAGTCTTCTTATCTTTCAAAGATGCCCCAGGCGGGTAAATCTGACTTTGGAGGAAATATTTGATATCATAATACCATGGCTTATCATCCTTGATTTCTTCAACAACAAACACGTGTGATGGCCTATCAAGATGTATCACGGTCAAATTGGGAACTTCATTCTAATACATCACCACAATCATGGAAGCCAATGTTGCAAGAGCATTTGCCATTTGGTTTTCATCTCGAGGGATATGATGAAACTCAACATTTGTAAAGAAAGTTGATATCCTCCTCGCGTAATCTCTATATGGTATCAAATTGGGTTGATTCGTCTTCCATTCACCTTTGATCTGATTAACAACCAAAGTTGATTCTCCCTAGACGTCAAGATATTTGATTCTGAGATCAATGGCTTCTTCAAGCCCCATAATGCAAGCTCCATACTCAACCATGTTACTTTTACATTTGAAGGTCAATCTAGTTGTAAACGGGAAATGAGTGCCTTGAGGTGTAATAATCAATGCCCCAATGCCATTAGCTTAAGAATTAGCAGCTCCATCAAATACCATGCCCTAACGGGAACCATATTCTGGCCCTTCTTCAAGCAATGGTTCATCACAATCTTTCATCTTCAAATACAAAATCTCTTTGTCAAGGAAATCAAACTGCACTAACTGATAATCATCAATAGGTTGGTGAGCCAAATGGTCATCCAAGACACTACCTTTAATCACTTTCTGAGCTCGATATTCAATATCATACTCAAACAATAACATCTACCAATGGGCAATCCTTCCAGTTAAAACGGGCTTTTCAAAAATGTACTTAATGGGATTCATCTTGGATATCGACCAAGTAGTATGATTCAACATATACTGGCACAGACGCTTAGCATACCAAGCCAAAGCATAACATGTCTTCTCAAGCATAGAATATCGAGACTCGCAATTGGTGAATTTCTTACTGAGGTAGTAAATTACATATTCTTTCTTACCATATTCATCTTGCTGACCCAGAACATAACCCTTACTCTCTTTAAGCGCAGTCAAATACATGATCAAAGGTCTTTTTTCAATAGGCGGAGATAGAATCGGAGGCTCAAGTAGATATTCTTTGATACTATCAAAAGCTTTATGGAAATCCTCGGTCCAATTGCAAGACTGGTCTTTCCGAAGGAGCTTGAATATTCACGCACATGTGGTAGTCATATGCAATATAAATCTTGAGATATAGTTCAAACGGCCGAGAAAACCTCTGACTTGCTTCTCAGTTTTGGGCGCAGGAATCTCTTGTATTTCTTTGACCTTGGTAGGATCAACTTCGATACCCTTATCACTAACAATAAAGCCTAACAACTTACCAGTGCGAACACCAAATGTACACTTATTAGGATTCAAGCGGAGTTTATATTTCCTCAAACGTTGGAATAACTTCAATAAATGCTCAACATGCTCATCTTCAATCCTTGATTTACCAATCATATCATCAACGTAGACCTCAATCTATTTATGCATCATATCATGGAAAAGAGTGGTCATGGCTCTCTGGTACGTTGCACTAGCATTCTTCAAACCAAAAGGCATCACTCTATAGCAGAATGTTCCCCAAGGTGTAACGAATCTGGTCTTCTCCATATCTTCGGGTTCCATCTTAATCTGATTATAACCAGAAAATTCATCCATAAAAGAGAAGATATTGGACTTAGTTATATTATCTACCATCATATTAATGTGCGGCAGAGGAAAATCATCTTTCGGACTAGCTTTATTCAAATATCTATAATCAACACACATGCAGACTTTTCCATCCTTGTTCAGAACATGCTCAATATTAGCCATCCACTGCGGATATTTGGAGGTAACAAGGAAACTGGCATCAATCTGCTATTTCACTTCTTCCTTAATCTTCACTACCATATCATGATGAGTTCTTCTCAACTTCTGCTTGAATGGTGGACATTCTGGCTTCAGCGACAATCTATGCTCCACAATGTCGGTATCAAGACCTGGCATATTTTGATAAGACCAAGCAAAGACATCATAGTACTCTTGGAGAAGCTCAACCAACCCCTTCTTAACATCTGGATGAAGCTCTGACCCAACCTTGACTTTCTTGATGTCATCCTCGAAACCCAAGTTGACCAACTCAATCTGCTCTTCAAACGGCTGAATAGTTCTTTCTGTAAGAACAAAAATAGTTCTACAATAGATTCCATGATTTTGATGATAACAAAGGATGAAACCAAAAGTGGCACCCTAACGAAAAGTTTCTAAGTGTGCAGGGTTCTAAAGAAAGAAGAAATAAATCTGATGATGTCATCAGATGCAAAACAAGATCAGATGCAAAATCTCAAGTATCAGAAGCATCTAAAGTGAAATCTCGTTTCAAGAAGCTCTGACTCTGGACAAAACTACAAAATATCAGAAGCATCTGAACATGAAGTAAAGTCTAGAAGCTCTGACTCTGAACAAATGCCTTCTGCAAAGTCTGAAGTTATCAAGCGTCATCTGAACTTTCAAGAGATAACATCAGAAGCCAATTTCTCCAGATACACAAAGACTCTAATCAGAATTGTTAATCATGATGAAGTAACGTTTAAGCCAAGTTAAAGTTCTGCAAACGGATTTCCTCAATTAGAAAGAGACGTTAATCTCCACTTCCAAGAGAAAAGATACTAATTGTGGTAAGTAGTCACTTCTAAGTGAAAAAGTCTACTGCAGAAGCTATTAATGGAATGGCGTAATTACATCTCAATATCCAACAGATTCAACGCTACTTCAACGCTACTTCAACTCTACTTCAACTCCTATAAATAGAGAAGAAATCTCATTCAGCAAATACGAAGAAATCACTAGCCAAAACTATACTGAAATTATATCACGCTCAAGAAAAACATCTTTGTTCTTCAAAGATTTTCACTAAGCTTTTGCTTATCAAGTGAAAAATTTGTTCTTAAGTTTGTAATATTTGCTTTCTTAGAAGCATTCTAGATTACACATCTTGTATCTATTTTTATTTGATTTCCTCAAGTGACTCCTTGTAGTCTGTAGACTTGAGAGGACTAAGAGATTTTCTTCTCTCTTAGGGGTTGTTTGTAATCTTTCAAGATTAGTGGATTAAGTCCTTGTTGAAGGCGAAATCACCTTGGCCGGGTGGACTGGAGTAGCTTTGTGTTATAAGCGAACCAGTATAAAATCTTTGTGTGATTTCATTTTGCAAAAGCGCTTATTTTTCAAACAATTCAAACCCCCCTTTCTTGTTTTTCTCACCTTCACTTTCCTCGTGCTCAAGAAAACGGAATAACTCATCAGAAACGTCTTCATAATCATTCTCTTCCTCGGCTTCGAACACATGGAAACCAAAGTTTGGAGAGGGATTATGATCATTATATTCAATGGGTTTGAAAAGCAACTTGCATAATGATTTGATATTTTGAGTTTAGAAATATGAAGTGCAAACAAGTATTATGTAGGTATGGGAAAAATTATTGTTTATTTGTGTTTTTTGTGATTACCATTTTCAGAAAAAGAAAAAAGTAAAAACAACATAAAATATGGATAAATAAAATTGCATTTTTTTATGATAATTTGAAAATGCCCAACAATGTTTCACTTCTCCCTTAGGCATAGTAGAAGGATTTTTCTATAAACAATAAGACAAATTAGTTTGAACGATGTGCAATGACATGAACATCAACAACAACCCAATTGTGGCAAGTTTGTCCATGTGTCACAAAGTTGGCACAAGCTTCTTTATCTTCGTCCTCATGAATGATAGAAGCTGAGTGTTGTTCCTCCTTGTGAATGAACCCTCCACTACAGAAACTTAGTTGCCTAACCTTGACATCTCCTTTGAACGACCCTTGCTGAAATCCTTGACCAACCCTATTCTTGTTCTCGATGATTTCTACGACACAACCCACTTGTCTGTGCCACCAGCCTGAATAACTTCCTGTGCATCTTTCAAGGAAGACATGGATGCCCCAGTTTTCTGAACTTCATTAGCTACTGACAATGCTTGGAACGGAGTTCCAATCTCTTCTTCAACTTCAACGTATGTAAAAGATGACAATTGGCTTACCAACAATGCTTTCTCTCCTCCCACAACAACGAGCTTGCCATTCTTAACAAATTTGAGTTTCTGATATAGCGTCGACGTGACATCACCAACCTCATGAATCCACGGCCTTCCCAATAAACAGTTATAGGCCGGGTGAATGTCCATTACCTAGAAAGTAATATGAAAATCACTCGGACCAATCTTGATTGGGAGGTCCACTTCTCCAATGACAGTTTTATGAGAACCATCGAATGCTTTCACAACCACACCGTTATACCTCATGGGTGCGCCCTGATATGATAACCTTGCTAAAGTAGATTTGGGTAGTGTATCAGTAAATTCATAACCATCGAGCTATGGATAAACTTGACATCAATAAAACCAGAATCACCACAACACTTTTATTATTTCCAAAGGAAAAGGGTCAAAGTACGAACAAAACCCAAAGATAAGAAGTCTTCAAATCAAAACTAATAAAATGTCAGAGATTACAAGTAAGGGGGTTGGTTACACAAAGGGAAGGTGTTAGCACCCAAAGTGTCCTAGGTACTCCAAGGGAGCCCTTTTTTGTGTGTAAGTGAGTTGGTATAAATGATGTTTGATAAAATATAGAATGGGGAGATGAGGAAAGAATTCATTAAATATATTTTTGTGTTTGACAAGACCTTCGGTCGTATGCCTACGTACCAACATAAAAATGAAGGATCATAACCTCATATTTCAGGGTAAAAATTTCAAAGAGGTTGGTGAATTGCTTTTAACAAAATTTTAACAAGAAGGCACAAAAGGCCAAAGTTTTGAATGCGGTTGTTAGTTCTTTTTGTCTTTTTTTTTTTAAATTAAAGCCAATATGGTTAAGTTCATTTACAAACTTGATTGAGAAAAAAGATTTTAAAATTCATTGGCATAAGGCCAAAGTTTTTAATCATTAAAACAAGTCTAAAATATAAAACACAAGCAAAGAAAGTTTTTTAAAAGAGGGAGAGATTTTGAAATTTAAGAAGTGGGAGAAGATGAAGGGACTATCCTAGACAAAAATTAAAAGTTAAGGGTTGAAAAGATATGACCAATGAGATGCAATCCAGTAGACAAGAATGTCATATAAAAACCCATTTTCCTTTTGGAATTTAGCAAGCAACAAGCATAAGCAGTGTCCAAGCAAACCAAATGAAGACCATGGCATCAAATAAAGATATCCAGAATACCCAAGCAAGCATTCCCATAGCTAGCAGTCTTCAATTTCTTCCAATGCATCAGATGAAAAGATCCCTTGAGGTGAACTCAGAAGCAATCACCAGACATCAATAATAATATCAGTATAACAAATAAGCACAAAGTCAAAGTGACAGATGGGTCAAGTGAGCAAAGTGAAAAGGACTGAAGCATAAATAAGTTGCATGAAATGTAAATGGCAGATGGATGATAAATGTACTGAAATATAAATTGCTTTAAGTAAATGACTTGAAAGTAAACTAACATTAATAAAGAGTTAGTCAAATGTTAGTGAAGAGTTTTAATTGTTAAGTCATTCTTTGGAGAACACTCAACCATTCATTCACAAGTATGAATCCTTGAACCAAGACATCCTCCATGAGAAGGGCTCTAACTTGGATAATTCAACAAGTATGCCACTAGCTCTAATGAAACTAAAGTCAAATCTATTCATTTATTTTGGGAGATGAAATGTACATTTCATCAATCCCCTAAATCCAATAGTATTGGTCAAACAAAAGTCAAATCAACCATGATCAAGGCTAAACAGAAAGTCAAACATCACAAGACCATAAAAATGGCTCAACATAATTTTCAAGCATTTATTCAATTAAAAAAACAAATTAAATATGAATTAAAATGCATTTTAAAATGGACAAAACCTCAAATCCCTTCAAAACACCAAATAAGTGGTCAAGGGATTTATCCTAGGCCAAACAAGGTCAAAGGACCTTAGACAAAAAATTTAATGATTTTTGGAAAGTCAGAAGTATTTTAAAATAATTAAAAATAAGTCAAAAAACATTTAATTCATGAAAAATATCAAAATTAATCCAAAAAATGATTTTAATTCAAAATATGGAAGAGGAAAATATTTAAAGATTTTTGGTGAAAGTCCCATATTTTTTGGATTCAAGATGAATTTAACATGAATTAAACAAAATAAAGGGATTAAATGAAAAATCAGAATTAAAAAAGAAATTCAAAAATCAAGGGTCATCAGATCTCCCTCATTAATTGAGATGGCAGATATGATGGCTACATGCTAGAGTGTACCAAACACCTGAGTAAAACGCGCAACACAAGTGGTAATCACAACGGAGGGCTGAGATTAGAACGTGGTGTAATGATCATATGGCCTGGGACATTCCAGCGCATCACCAAAGCCCTAGCTCCAGTCATCTTTTCCGATGGACCTCACCGGACTGGTCCATCACCAACCACCACTAAAATAAAAAGTGAGTACACTATTTTAAAGAAAAAATGCACAGGAGCTCGAATCTGGCCTCAATTTCACCCAATTCTGAATATATTGAAATATACGTGGACTTTAAGTTTGAGGTGCATGATCTGAGTTGCTTTGATTTGGCCTCAAAGAAACTCAATCGTGTTGCCTGCATTGGTAGGTCTTCAGACAACCAATAATCAATCAAAATAGTTGAGAAATGAGGGATAATAGAAGAAGAGAAGTTTGAGAAAATTCACCTTTGGGTAGCTCCAATTGAGCTTGATCTTGCTTCCAATTTTCCTTGGCTCGACTCTAACAGATTGCAGGAAGTGTAATGGATCAATGAAAGGCTTGGATTCTTGGAGTTTCAATCTCAAAATAGAATGAGAATTGAAACTCTATTTCAAGTGAAATCTTCAAGTTTATCCTTTAATGGAGGTTAGGGAGGTAATGGTGCAAAGCTTGGGCAAGAGGGATCCGTTTTCTGAGCAGCAAGGCAATCTATTTATAGCATGAGAGTTGTTTTCCACACCTTTCCATTATTTGTCCAAAAATAGTAATGTGATGTGCATGGGCGCATGGACATGCATTAGGCCCAAAATGATGATTGCATTGACTCCAAATTCGTGCATAAACCATGCTAAGATCATATCATGAAGCCATGCAATGGTATTTGGGAAATGAATTCAAAAGTTGCCAAAAACAATTCATGCAAAGTATCCATGCGCAAGTCCCTCAATTCTTGTCCAAATGAAGTGATCTTGGAAGATTTGGAAAGGTGACATCAAAGGGAACAACTTTGATGTTGAACACTTATCCATTTGGAGCTTGGATCATGATGAATTTTGAGGTGGAAGTTTGAGAAATCAAACATGATTGAAAATTTCTAAGTCCTAAGTCAAATAACCACTTCTTCCACCTTGAATAACTTTTTCTATGAGCTTCAAATGAAAATGGTTCCTTCACCAAAGTTGTAGCTCTTTCACCCATCTTCAATTTAATCATAAATTTGACATTATTTGGATTTGGCATGAGGGAGTTATGGATTTTATAAGTTGAGGAAAATTGCTTATTCAATGGTAATGACCCAAAATAACCTATAATCTTTCCTCTTGGCACATACCCTTACAAGTAGAATTTGACATTTATTAAAGAATCAAAGTTGGATAAGACATCTTGAAATTTATCATGAAAATTGGGTGGTCTTCACATCATAAAAATTGAGCAAGTTATGGTCCTTGGAAGTTGACATCCTAACTAGGGCACAGACAAAATGACCTATAATCTTTCACCATAGAAAATGACTTTCCAAGCAAAATTAGCTCTTGATGCCAACATGAAAGTTGTTTGGAATGTCATAAGTAGTAACTTTGAGTTTGGAATCATTTTCATATTACAACACCAAGAAACAAATTTTGGTCCCTAAGAGACCTCATGATGCATATGATATGTATGCAAAAATAATCTTTGTGGGGAATATGTGGCCACAAAGGAAAAGAATCTGGAGAAACTGAAAGTCCATAGGAGAGAAATGAATTCCATAAGGAAAACTCACTGGGGAGACATAGACTTTGGGGATAAAAGTTGTGCGTAGGCCAGGCTACGACTTGAAAAATGCTAGAGACTCGAGGAGATTTTCCATGAAAATAAATCAATGGAAAGACTCAGACTGGGGAGAAAGGAAACCTGCATATATTGGGATAACACCAATACAACAAGAAACACCTGCTAGAAAAATGCGTAAATTAGAACGAAGCTGAAATACACAACACAAAAAGGGGGTCGATTTCTTAAAGAAATACGAAACCAAACTCAACTGGGGAAGAAAAACTTCAACACGGGAGTAAAGGAGATATATTATCTACTAACGGTTACTGGGTGATAATACAATATACTCGGTCAGAGGAACATCCGTTACCGATTAGGGTAAACATATCAAGAATGACTCACTGAAAAAAAATGAGGCATATTCATTATCGATTACTGGGTAAGAATGACCTACTGTGAAAAGATATCAAATAGGAATTACAACAACTTGTTATTGGGCAGAAGACCACAGAGAGAGTATCCCTCATCGATTAAGATGAACATAATAAGGATAAACTCAAAGGAAGAATATATGTCACCGGTTAAGGTAAACATATCAAGGATAAACTGCTGAGAAAGATAGGGTTTACAACTATCTGTGGGGATAGAAGACCAAACAAAGAGAAAATCCGTCACTGGTTAAAGTGAACATATCAAGGATAGAATCAGAGGGGAGGATAGGATTTATATCTACCAGATATTGGGAAGAAGACCACAAATAGGAATTATAACTACCAGATATTGGGTTGAAGACCGAAGAAAGAGACAATTCGTCACCGGTTAAAGTGAACATATCCAGGATGAACTCTTCTGGGAAAAATATGGATTACAACTACCTTTTTACTGGGTAGAATACCAAACAGGAAGAATGTCCATCATCGGTTAAGATGAACATATCAAGGATAGACTTGCTGGGGAACTGAAGAAACAAATTCGTTGGAGAAAATCAAAGAAGTAAATTACCTTTTACGAGTTAATAGGTAAATTAAGACAGGTAAAGTACTCAACATCAAGAAGGATATTACTAGTTATTGGGAAAAAACTCTTGGGGGACCAAAAGATCTATCTAGGTAAGAACTAGAAAGAAACGGTCAAACAAGACTCAACCCAATGAGGATATAACTCAAGGGGAGTGGTTCCATCCAGATAATGAGCTAGGGAGGAAACTAAAATAATAATCATCCACGAGGAAATAACTCAGTGGGGAAAGATAAAAGATAAACTTTTTTTGTTTAAGTGGCTGACACTCTACAATTGGAGGAGGACAAACACACCAAATCTGCATAGGGAGATAATATCACCAAGGCAGGAGATCAGAAGAGAAATCAAATGTGATAAGAATGCACACTAAGGTATCCGATGATGCATTTTATGCATGCATATGCATGAGTATGTATATGATTATGCCGACAAACGAGCATAAAGAATATAAATAACACAGTTCTGGATCATCACAACTAGATGTTCAGCTAATCTCAACAAGATGGAGCACTAACTAGAGAACCTGCTAGGGTTGAAAACAAATCACCGAGTATATAAAATTTACTCAAAATGAATTCAACTCTGGTTGGGGAAGGACATGGAAAAGCATGCATCCAAACTAAAATGTTGAGGATAAAAAGGGATTTGTTGAGGATCTTAACAAGTTAATGATGCAGGGAATTTTAAGTCACCACCATATCAAATGGGAGGCAACTTTGGAGGGGATACCACCAATACTGCTCAGAACCAAGCACTAGTGGGGAAAGAGCTACTATCAGAAGATGGAAGTCCACTAGAGTCTCAAATCACAACAAGAGGTAAAACTCTAAGTGAGGAGAACCAGACGCTCTACTGGGGATTCTATCAAAAACATCTCTATGGAGCTTCACTGGGGATACAACGTTCTTCTAGGATACACCAAAGACCACAAAAATTTCTTCAATAATCATCAGATTCTTCTTGGAGATCCCAAGGCACCGAAATATCAACCGGATCTGCAGACTCACGCAGGGGAGAAATTGTCACGGCTAAGCAACATAAATAAGTGTGTCGGGGATCTGGAGACCAAATAAAGGTTCCAAGACAAATAAAAGGTTCATTCATCAAGTCACAAACTGGGAAATGCAAAATCATGAATACCTCAGCTTGGGAAAGATGGTTTGCAAAGGGAATAAATCACCAACTTAACTGGGGAAAGAGACCCACCAACTCTACTGGGGATGATAAGTTGCTCGGGGAGAAACTTATTAACCATGTTGAGGATGAACGGAGAACTGTTAAGGAGGATAAAGTCACCAAACAAATGCTTGGGAAAGACCACAATGCTTAACATATTCAGACTTACCGTTCTTTAGCTTGTTGTTGACATTCCTTTTTGAAATCGATTATTCTTAAAGTAAATGTCTTATTATTTTAAGAAAAATGATTGTTCATTGATTTATTTATTCCAAAATTATCATCAGAAAAATTCAATTTTAAAACAGAAACAAATAAGAATAGAAATAATTAGATAAAAGCTCAACTTTATTTAATAGAATGGTAGTCCATAAATGGTGGGACTCCATGGATCTTTACAAGGTTTGAAAAATGGTAATTTACATGGAAAATGGCTACAATGATTACAATGATCACTACTCTCCTTACCAACTTCAAAATCCATTGTGTTTGCCTTTGGTTGAGAATGATGAATCAAAACCAAATGACTGCTCAAAACTGCTTCAATGATCAGGATCGGCCGAACGCAGTTACTTACCATAATCGCTAATATTTGCCTAGATTTCGCCAAGGTGGGGTACTCAATCTACCACGATAAATTTCTATTTATATGTCTCTAACTTTTGCCTGGATCGCCCTTTCGGGTTTTCGATCCACCGAGACGCTCATTTTTGCCTAAGCCGACCTTTTGGGTTTTCAACTTAGTGAGCCATTCTTTTCTTTTTTTAGGCGAAGTATTTCTTGATTGCATCGGAGTTCACAAGACGAGTGAACTCTTCACTATCCATAGTTGTAAGAATCAAAGCACTTCCTGAAAAGACTCTCTTAACAACATATGGGCCTTCATAATTAGGAGTCCATTTTCTCCTAGCATCAGGTTTGAAAGATAGAATCTTCTTGAGCATGAGGTCACCTTCTCGGAACACACGAGGCTTGACCTTCTTATCAAACGCTTTCTTCATCCTCTGTTGATATAACTGACCATGACACATGGTAGTCAATCTCTTCTCTTCAATCAAATTCAGCTGGTCATATCTTGTATGACACCATTCAACCTCTGCCAACTTGTCTTCCATCAAGACACATAATGATAGGATCTCAACCTCCACGGGGAGCCCAACTTCCATGCCATAAACAAGAGACAAAGAGGTTACCCCTGTTGAAGTCTAGATGGATGTTCGGTACCCATACAAAGCAAATGGGAGCATCTCATGCCAATCTTTGTACATCACAACCATCTTCTGAATAATCTTACTAATGTTCTTGTTCGCAGCTTCAACAACCTCATTCATCTTAGGTTTGTAGGGAGAAGAATTATGATGTGCAATCTTGAAGTGTTTGCAAAGAGCTTCCACCATATTATTGTTCAAGTTCGATCCATTATCAATAATGATCTTACTCGGCCCACCACAAAGGCATATAATTTGATTCTTGATAAACCTTACAACAACTTGCTTGGTCACATTTGCATAAGATGCCGCTTCAACCCACTTTGTGAAGTAATCAATAGCCACCAGAATGAAATGATGCCCATTTGAAGCTTTGGGCTCAATCATGCCAATCATATCAATTCCCCACATGGAGAAGGGCCATGGAGAGGAAATTACATTCAATAGTGTCGGAGGAACATGAATCTTATCTGCATAAATTTGACACTTATGGCACTTCTTCATGAACTTGCAACAGTCAGATTCCATTGTCAGTCAATAGTAACCTGCTCTCAACATCTTTTTTTCCATAGCATGTCCATTGGAGTGAGTACCAAAGGAACCTTCATAGACTTCAGTCATTAATAGGTTTTTTTCGTGTCTATCCACGCATAGGAGCAAAATAATATCGAAATTTATTTTGTAAAGCACATCACCATTTAGGTAAAAGTTACCATCTAATCTTCTCAAAGTCTTCTTATCTTTCAAAGATGCCCCAGACGGGTAAATCTGACTTTGAGGAAACATTTGATATCAGAATACCATGGCTTTTCATCTTTGACTTCTTCAATGGAAAACATATGAGATGGTCTATTAAGACGCATCACAATCAAATTAGGAACTTCATTCCAATATTTCACCATAATCATAGAAGCTAATGTTGCAAGAGCATCTGCCATCCGGTTTTTATCTCGAGGGATATGATGAAACTTAACCTTCGTAAAGAAATTTGATATCCTCCTCCCATAATCTCTATATGGTATTAGACCGGGTTGATTCGTCTCCCATTCACCTTTGATCTGATTCATAATAAAAGCTGAATCTCCATAGATGTCAAGATATTTTATTCTGAGATCAATGGCTTCGTCAAGCCCCATAATGCAAGCTTCATACTCAGACATATTGTTTGTACATTTGAAGGTCAATCTAGCTGTAAACAGAAAATGCGTGCCTTGAGGAGTAATAATTACTACCCCAATGCCATTACCATATGAATTAACAGCTCCATCAAATACCATGCCCCAATGGGTACCAGGTTCTGGCCCTTCTTCAAGCAATGGTTCATCACAATCTTTCATCTTCAAGTACAAAATCTCTTCGTAGGGAAAATCATATTGTACTGACTGATAATCTTCAATAGGTTGGTGAGCCAAATGGTCAACCAAGACATTACCTTTAATAGCTTTTTGAGATCGGTATTCAATATCATACTCGGATAATAACATCTGCCAACGGGAAATCCTCCCAGTTAAAGCAGGATTCTAAAAAATGTACTTGATTGGATCCATTTTGGATATCAACCAAGTAGTATGATTCAACATATACTAGCGCATACGCTTAGCAGCCCAAGCCAGTGTGCATCATGTCTTCTCAAGCATAGAATAGCGAGTCTCACAGTCGGTGAACTTCTTACTGAGGTAGTAAATTGCATATTATTTCTTTCCAGATTCGTGTTGCTGACCAAGAATACAGCCCATACTTTCTTCAAGCACAGTCAAATAAATGATCAGAGGTCTTCCTTCAACAGGCGGAGACAGAATCAGAGGCTCAACCAGATACTTTTTGATACTATCAAAAGCTTTCTGGCAATCCTTGGTCCAATCACAAGACTGATCTTTCCGAAGAAGCTTGAGTATAGGCGCACATGTGGCAGTCATATGCGATATAAATCTCTAAATATAATTCAAGCGGCCGAGAAAACCTCTGACTTGCTTCTCAGTTTTTGGCGTAGGCATCTCTTGTATTGCTTTGACCTTGGCATGATCAACTTCAATACCCTTCTCGCTAACAATAAAGCCCAACAACTTACCAGAATGAACACCAAAAGTACACTTATAGGGATTCAAGCGGACTTTATACTTCCTTAAACGCTGGAATAATTTCAACAAATGCTTAACATGCTCTTCTTCTTCACTTGATTTAGCAATCATATCATCAACATAAACTTCAATCTCTTTATGCATCATATCATGAAAAAGAGTGGTCATAGACCTCTAGTACGTTGCATCAGCATTCTTCAAACCGAAGGGCATCACTCGATAACAGAATGTTCCCCAAGGTGTAATGAATGTGGTCTTCTCCATATCTTCGGGTGCCATTTTGATCTGATTATAATCGGAAAATCCATCCATAAACAAAAAGACTTTGAATTTAGTTGTATTGTATACCAACATATCAATGTGTGGCAGAGGAAAATCATCTTTCGGACTAGCTTTATTCAAATCTCTATAATCAACTCACATACGGACTTTTCCATCCTTCTTCAGAACAAGCACAATATTGACCACCCATTGCGGATATTCTGAGGAAACCAGAAAACCAGCATCAATCTGTTTGTGCACTTCCTCTTTGATCTTCACTACCATATCAGGGTGAGTTGTTCTCAACTTCTGCTTGATCGACGGGCATTCTACCTTCAACGACAATTTATGCTCCACAATCTCAGAATCCAAACCAGGCATGTCTTGATAGGACCAAGCGAACACATCAAAATATTCTCGAAGAAGATAAAACCAACCCTTTCTTATCTTCTGGACATAGTTAAGACCCAATTTGACTTTCTTCACATCATCATTGGAACCCAAGTTGACTAATTCAATCTGCTCTTCAAATGGCTGAATGGCTCTTTCCTCGTACTCAAGAAAACAGGATAACTCATCAAATACTTCTTCATCATCATTCTCTTCCTCAGCTTCAAACACAGGGAAATCAAAGTTTGGAGAGGGAGTAGGATCATTACATTCAATGGGTTTGAGAACCAACCTGCATAATGATTTGATATTTAATTTTAGAGAAGTGGAGTGCAAACAAATATTATGCAGATGGAAAAGATCATTATTTATTTATGTTTTTTGTGATTACCATTTTCAGAAAAAGTAAAAAGTAAAAACAAACATCATAGATGTGGATGAATAAAATTGTATTTTATTGATGATAATAAGAAAATTCCCAACAATGTTTCACTTCTCCCTTAGGCATAGGAGAAGGATTTTTCTTAAGATAATAAAACAACAAATTACTTCGAGCAGTGCATAACAATAGGAACATCAACAGCAACCCAATTGTTGAAAGTCTGGTCGTGCGTTACAAAGTTGGCGCAAGCCTCATCATCATTATTGTCGTCTTCAATAATGGTAGCTGGGTGTTGATCATCCTTGTGAATGAAGCCTCCATTGCGGAAAACTTCTTGCATGGCCTTGACATTGGCGTTGAATGGCCCTTGCTGAAATCACAACCCTGCTCTATTCTTATTTTCAACGACTTCCATGACGCGCCCCCATATGTCAGTGTTACCAGTCTGAATAATTTATTTTGCATCCTTTAGAGAAGACATGGGTGCCCCAGCCTTCTTCAATTCATCAACAATGGACAAAGCTTGCAACGGCATTCCAACTTCCTCCTCAGCATCCACATAAGTAAAGGATGACAAATGGCTTAATAACAATGCTTTCTCTCCACCTACAACGACAAGCTTGCAGTTCTTCACAAATTTCAGCTTTTGGTGTAGAGTAGACATCACGGCGCCAGCTTCATGGATCCAAGGCCTTCCCAATAAACAACTATAGGTCGGGTGAATATCCATTACTTGAAAAGTAATTTTAAAATCAACTGGACCTATCTTAATTGGAAGGTCCACTTCTCCAATGACGGTTTTCTGAGAACCATCAAACGCCTTAACAATTACGCCATTGTACCTTATTGGGGCGCCTTGATAGGAAAGTCTTGCTAGAGTTGACTTCGGCAACACATGCAATGATGACCTAGTGTCAACCAACACGTTGGACATAACGTCCTCCTTACAATTCATTGAAATGTGAAGCGCCAAATTATGATTCCTACCTTCTTTGGGAAGTTCTTCATCACAAAAGCTCAGATTATTACAGGAGGTAATGTTGGCGACAATGTGGTCAAACTGATCCACAGTAACATCGTGTTCCATATAATCTTATTCCAATATCCTCTGCAAGGCTTCTCTGTGTGCCTCCGAATTCATCAACAATGACAACACATAAATCTTTAATGGCGTTTGAAGCAACTTCTCCACAATGTTGAATTCGCTTCTTTTAATCAAGCACAAAACTTCATCATCATCATTAGTCTTCAACTTGCTGGGCTCACCAGAATGACACGTTGGAGCACTAATTGCAGGAATCTCTTCCTTCTTCTCTATGGAAACATCTTCCATAATCTTAGGAAAAATTAGAATGAACACACGACCACTATGGGTCACCTTCACTATATATGTGATATTAACCACTGAATCTGCAACCGAGAGAGGAACCTCTTGACCCTTTTCAATCATGGTGGCATTATACTGATATGGCACATCTTTATCGGATGCATAAGGGACAGGGCCTGCCAACTGTATAACCAACGGCAATATCGATATGTTGACATCATTGTTGCTTCTGCTATCGAATTGAATGACTACCCGCTCAGGGGTCTTGAACACTGGCACAATGACATTCACACCATCTCCCATATACCTTGATTGTTGTACCTGGATAACATTCTCATCCATCAACCTTTGAATATCCCTCTTGACAGTTACACAACCACAAGGATTCACACTACAAATGACACAACCATCATGGTCATGTTCACAATGGCTCACCATGCACAGATCTTTGTGAATCTCCACCAAAGACCTACGGATACACCACATATCAAATACTCTGAAATTCCCCAGACAACCATCCATTATGTTTACAGAAGTGTTGCCATGAGCAGGCAACGAGTTGGCTTTCATATTCGGCGCTCTGTCCTCAAAGGACACCATACCACTTTTAACAAGCTTCTGAACTTCATGCTTCAGGCGATAACATTTATCAATATCATGACCAGGGGCTCCCTGGTGAAAAGCACAATGTAAATCTGGTTTGAACCACCATGGTAGTGGCTCAGGAATTTGAGGAGGGTTCCTTGGATGGATAAGATTCTTAATGACCAAATACGGGTACAACTCTGCATATGTCATAGGAATAGGGTCAAAAGAGACCTTCTTCCTCTCAAAGTTTTGATGATGATTGTTGTTGTTGTTTTTGTTGGTACGTTGTTACGGTTGTTGTTGATGTTGTTGTTGCTGAATAGAAACTGATTGATTGGTTGAATTGTTGGAAAATATTGGAACTATTTATGAGACCTGATGTTGATGTTAACTTGACTGAGAATTCTTCCTCACATGAGGCCTCCTCTCCCTCCCAGACGATAATGCATTAGTTTCTCCTCCCTTCTTTTTAGAGAAGCTCCCACCATACTTCTTACTTGTTGATGCTTCATCTTTTGATAGACGTCCCTCACAGAATCCTTCTTCCAATCTCATCCCTATGTTCACCATTTCAGTAAAATCATTGGGGGCACTTGCGATCATTCATTCATAATAAAATGAAATCAGAATTTTCAAGAAAATATTAGTCATCTCTTTTTCTTCCAAAGTTGGAGTAATCTGAGCAGCCAACTCTCTCCATCTCTAGGCATATTCTTTGAATGTCTCTTTGTCCTTCTGAGACATAGACCTCAACTGATCTCTATCTGGCGTCATATCAACATTATACTTGTACTTCTTGACAAAGGCCTCACCCAAGTCGTTGAAAGTACGGATGTTAGCACTGTCTAAGCACATATACCATATGAGGGCAGCTCCAATCAGACTATGCTGGAAGTAGTGAATAAGCAGCTGGTCGTTATCAGTTTGAGTAGACATCTTTCTGGCATAGATGACTCAATGGACAAGTATTCCCCTTGTATTTTTCAAAGTATGAGACCTTTAATTTCACCGGAATCTTGACATTGGGAACTAAACACAGCTCGACGGCACTCTTCCCAAACAAATCCTTTCCTCTTAGAGTCTTCAATTCCTTGCGCAACTCAAGAAACTAATCATTCATCTCATCCATATTCTTGTAAACATGTGGACCTTCATACGGCTCATAGTGATAAATGATGTCCTTGACATTAGGTATAATGTGAACAATAGGAGGAGACATAGTAAGGATCGGGCTAGATGCCGACACAGAAGCAAAAGTAGGTGCATACCCTTCAGGCACAAAATTAGGTGGCATTCCACACGGGAATATAGCTGGCATGGTAGGAACAAACTGGATAGCCGCCACAAGAACAGTTGATGAAATAATCTCTGAGATGACAACCCTCTGAGGAGGAGGAGTTGCGGGAGGTGGAGATTGTTGGTTCTGAGCAGCTATCGCAAACTCCATCAAGGCTGTGAGTCTGGAAATTTTGTCCTTCAGTTCTCTGTTCTCTTGCTCGAGGTGCTCCATTCTTTTCAAACGATTAGCTCGGGTGTTATAAGGATGAGTCAACTTGGCTAATACAGAGAAGAAGAACTAATAAGACACATGGAGGAAGAAACCTGTTATGCAAATGATGCATGAAATGCAATGTTTTTATTGTTTTTAATTTCAAGGAATATATGAAGTCTTATTTCCAAATATATTTCAATTAGTAATAACAATAACAATTCAGTTGACCATAAAATCTCTTGTCATTCATAAAATTGGAAGGATTACATTGAGTACAATTTTAGAAACCAAATTACAAATACAAGAGACAGTGAAACTATAATCCTAAGGATCCCTAGCAACTGTGTCAAATGGTCTGGCTAAGGGAGCATACTTTCTTCTAATGCATCGAATGTCAGACTCAGAGGATGTCTTCATATGAGCCTTCTCAAGGACAAGTTGGTCAACAATCTTCTTCCAAGCACCGGAAGGTTGAGGCCTATTAGAGGAAAATAAATCCTCTAGTTCTCTCTATCTCTTCACTGTATGATCCTCAAGAATATCAATAAGCGCATCTTTGTCTTTCGACTCAAGCTGCAACTCCTCATGCTTTCGGTTCAAAGCATGGAACCTCTCTTCCCACAAGTCTCTCTCTTGCTTCATCTTGGCAAGTGTGTCAGCCACAACCACATACATAGGTCTCTCACAAGCGTACGGCATCTTGAGCAACTAAGCTATCTTCTTCACCCAAATAGTGTAAGCCTCAAAAGCTACACAGTTGCATGGACCAAGCTCGGATCTTCCTTTCCAATGCACATTGTGCCAAGCACGCACCATTATACCCTTCAAAAGTTGGGGATCTTTACCTTGTTGATAAAATAGACCTTCTAACTGAACGTTATTAGGTTTATCTCTCAAGGGGAACCTAAGTTGACGACGGGTCAATGCTGGGTTGTAATTAATTCCTCTTTGCATACCAATGAGAGGCACATTAGAGAACTCATCACAACTGTCAATGATGTCCAAGTTACCCAGTGCAGAATCATACCAAACAATATCATCATTAGTGAGAGACATAAGCCTCTAGGACCACCGTAGACATTGTCAGTTCTCCAAGAAAGCAGGCGTCTGAGGCAAGTGTGAAATAAACCACTTGTACAAAAGAGGAACACAACACACAATAGTCCCACAACCTTTATAATTCCTCTAATGCAAAGAGAAATACATGTTACCCAACAGAGTCGGAACAGGATTCCCAATCAAGAAAATTCTAATGGCATTAACATCAACAAAACTGTCAATGTTAGGGAACAAAGTTAGACCGTAGATGAGCAATACCAACATAGCTTCAAAAGCATCCATACTACCGGCTTGAGAAAAAATAGTAGCCCTACCAATGAGGAACTCAGAAGTCAACCAAATATTTCCTCCTTTCTTCACCAAATGAGCATCAATCTCAGATTTCTTCAGATGAAGAGCTTCGGCTATGACATGAGATCTCGGAATCTCCTTCAATCCACTGAAAGGTACCTTGTTAGATACGGGTATACCCAAAATATGGGCATACTCCTCCAACATAGGCACAAGCTGATAGTCGAGAAAAGTGAAACACCGATAAAGAGGATCATAGAACTGAACCAAAACACTTAGAAGTCCTTCAATCACATCAGTAGATAATACGAGCAAGAGCTTCCCGTGACATTGCTTGAAGTCCAAGGGGTCTAGTACAAAGGATGAAAACTTCCTTAGCTCTTTCAAATTAGGACATCTGAAACTGTACTTCTTAGTGTTCCTTCGTCCATAACCCATGGTCTGAAAATATTTGTAAACAAGACCTTAGTTCCTTTAAAATTTATTTTCTGTGATGAATGTTATGATACGCATGTATGCATGAATGCAACAGTCACACACAAGGCAAACACAAACAAAGTTCAAGAGAATGATCAAGTCATTATCAAGATCAATCATCCATTTTGGTGGATTATGGTTTTCACCTTATCAACACCCAAGTTCCATTGACATTGACAAGACTTGATCGGATCAACCAAGAATCAAAGGGTTCGTTGTGAGTCACAAGCATGAAGTCAGGTTAAGAACCATCCCAAAGGAGTGTACTAAGGGTAAAAACCTGTAGATCATGTTCTATAAAAGTTCCCAAAGTCTTAATCCCATCTATCGGATACTGCTGGTTAGGATGACTGACTCATCAACCCATAGTATTCTCAAGAGAAACTCGTCTGAGTGTAATATTGCGTAACAACTGTTATCAAGTCTACACTTGAACAGTCTCCACACTACATCCTAAATAGGCCAAGTTGAGTTAAATATTCTACGGTCCTCAGCTTCTTGGACCCATAATATAGACAAAGTAATATCTATCCACGACTTACTCGTGTGACATCAGTAACTCCAAAGAGGTCTCCACTGAGTGGGGGATCTCATGTCAACTCTTTCAGGACTACTCCTTCAAATCCAACATGACTTTACCACCCTCATAGGTTAGATTGCACTCAAGTTAAGGTTAGAACTTATCTCACTACACAGATATCACCAAGCACAACAGACGAGAGTATCACACAATAATATACAAACAATAATCAAATATACAAATATATACACACACAAAAGTAGGCTAAACCCACTGAGGATAAATCCCCAGTAGAGTCGCCACTTAATTTCTATAGTGGTAAATTAATGACCATCAAGCTATGGATAAACTTGACGTCAATAAAACCAGAGTTGCCACCACGCTTTTATTGTTTCCAAAGGAAAAGGGTAAAAGCACGAACAAAACCCAAAGATAAGAAGTTTTCAAGTCAAAACTAATAAAATGTCAGAGATTATAGGTAAGGGGGTTGGTTACACAGAAGGGAGGTGTTAGCACCCAAAGTATCGTAGGTACTCCTAGGGAGCCCTTTTTTGTGTGCAAGTGAGTTGGTATAAATGATGCTTGACAAAATATAGAGTGGGAGATGAGGAAAGAATTGATTAATTATATTTTTGTGTCTGACAAGACATTCGGTCTTATGCCTACATACCAACATAAAAATGAGGGATCAAAATCTCGTAGTTCGGGATAAAATTTTCAAAGAGGTTGGTGAATTGCTTTTAACAAAATTTTAACAAGAAGGCACAAAATGCAAAAGTTTTGAATAGGGTTGTTAGTTCTTTTTGTCTTTTTTTTAAAATTAAAGCCAATATGGTAAAGTTCATTTATAAACTTGATTGAGAAAAAAGATTTAAAAATTCATTGGCATAAAGCTAAAGTTTCTAATCATTAAAACATGTCTAAGTTATAAGACACAAGCAAAGAAAGTTTTTGAAAAGAGGGAGAGATTTTGAAATTTAATAAGTGGGAAGAGATGAAGGGACTATCCTAGACAAAAATTAAAAGTTAAGGGTTAAAAAGATTTGACCAATGAAATGCAATCCAATAGACAAGAATGTCATATAGAAACCTATTTTCCTTTTGGACTTTGGAAAGCAACAAGCATAAGTAATATCTAAGCAAACCAAATGAATACCATAGCATCAAATAAAGATAGCCAGAATATCCAAGCAATCATTCCCATAGCTAGCAGTCTTCAATTTCTTCCAATGCATCAGATGAAACGATCCCTTTAGGGGAACTCAGAAGCAATCATCAGACATCAATAATAATATCAGTATAGAAAATAAGCACAAAGTAAAAGTGACAGATGGGTCCAAGTCAATCAAGGCTCTTGCATCAGATGAAAGGTACAGGCAAGGATGACTCAGTCTCTGATAGTGGCATTGGCCAAGTCCTCAAAGCATAGGGAAGTTGCATATCCTAAGTCCAAAAGTTAAGATCAAGTCCAACAGTCCACCAAGATGTTTTTTAAGGTTTTTTGTTGTTATTCGGTATTTTAAGGTCCTAAGACCATAAACCAAAACAACCAAGTAATATATACAATCACAAGAGATGGCTCAAGTGAGCAAAGTGAAAAAGACTAAAGCATAAATAAGTTGCATGAAATGTAAATGGCAGATGAATGATAGATGTGATGAAATTTAAATTGCATTAAGTAAATGACTTCAAAGTAAAGTAACATTAATAAAGAGTTAGTCAAATGTTAGTGAAGAGTTTTAATTGTTAAGTCATTCTTTGGAGAACACTCAACCATTCATTCACAAGTATGAATCCTTGAACCAAGACATCATCCATGAGAAGGGCTCCAACTTGGATAATTCAACAAGTATGCCACTAGCTCTCATGAAAGGAGAAAAGTTCAAGTCTCCATATAATTCCATGAAGAATGGGAGACTTACAATCTCACTTACTAGAATGTTATGCCTTCTTGATCAAATTTATCTTTATGTTAAGCAATCATAATTGGACTTATGTAGAAGTCACAACTATCTGAGGTCGAGCAAAAAAATGTGGGTGTTAATGCATGTTATAGATTTGGTACAAGGAACCAAACTCCTAAAACATACCACGCACTAAAAGAAATTAGGGAAGGGCATATCTTAGTCTGACTCATGTTGATTCATCTGACACAAAGTCATTGATGAATCAACTAGCATTAGACATGAAGAGATTTCATTGGTCAATGATGGATTAGGGAAGAATAGGGATGAAGATGAAGAGGGAAGGGGAAATAGAAACCCAAATTGATCACAAGAGGAATTTTATCTGATCAATACTATCCATTCATTTTGGGAGATGAAATGTACATTTCATCAATCCCTTAAATCCAATAGTATTGATCAAACAAAATTCAAATCAACTATTATCAAGGCCAAACAGAAAGTCAAACATCACAAGCCAATAAAAATGACTCAACATAATTTTCAAGCATTTATTCAATTAAAAAATCAAATTAAAAATGAATTAAAATTCATTTTAAAATGGACAAAACCTTAAATCCCTTCAAAACACCAAATAAATGGTCAAGGGATTTACTCTAGGTCAAACAAGGTCAAAGGACCTTAAACAAAAAAATTCATGATTTTGTTAAGTCAGAAAATTTTTAAAACAATTAAAAATAAGTCAAAAAACATTTAATTCATGAGAAATATCAAAATTAATCCAAAAAATGATTTTAATTCAAAATATGGAAAAGGAAAATATTTAAAGATTTTTGGTAAAAACTCATATTTTTTGGATTAAAAATGAATTTAATATGAATTAAACAAAATAAAGGGATTAAATGAAAAATCAGAATTAAAAAAGAAATTCAAAAAAATAAGGGCCATCAGATCTCCCTCATTAATTAAGGTGGCAGATCTGATGGCCACGTGCTAGAGTGTACCAAACACCTGAGTCAAACGCGCAACACAAGTGGTAATCACAGTGGAGGGTTTAGATTAGAACATGGTGTTATGATCAGATGGCCTGGGATATTCCAGCGCATCACCGGAGCCCTAGCTCCGGTCATCTTCTCCGGTGGACTTCACCAGACTATTCCACCACCAACCACCACTAAAATAAAAAGTGAGTACACCATTTTAAAGAAAAAATGCTCGGGAGCTCAATTCAGACCTCAATTTCACTCAATTCCTTGTATATTGAAAGATACATGGACTTGAAGTTTGAGGTGCATGATCTGAATTGCTTCGATTTAGCCTTAAAGCAACTCAATCTTGTTGCCTACATTGGTAGATCTTCAGACAACCAATAATCAATTAAAAATAGTTGAGAAATGAGCGAGAATCGAAGAAGAGAAGTGTGAGAAAATTCATCTTCGGGTAGCTTCAATTGAGCTTGATCTTACTTCCAATTTGCCTTGGCTCAACTCTAACAGCTTGCAGGAAGTGAAATGGATCAATGAAAGGCTTGGATTCTTAGAGTTTCAATCTTAAAACAGAATGAGAATTGGAACTCAATTTCAAGTAAAATCTTCAAGTTTATCCTTTAATGGAGGTTAGGGAGGTAATGGTGCAAAGCTTGGGCAAGAGGGATCCATTTTCTGAGCAGGAAGGCAATGTATTTATAGCATGAGAGTTGCTTTCCACACCTTTTCTTAAGTTTCCCAAAAATAGTAATGTGATGTGCATGGGTGCATAGACATGCATTAGGCCAAAAATGATGATTGTATTGAGTCCAAATTCGTGCACAAATCATGCTAAGATCATATCGTGAAGCCATGCAATGGTATTTGGGAAATGAATTCAAAAGTTGCCAAAACAAGCCATGCAGAGTAAACATGTGTAAGTCCCTCAATTATTGTCTAAATTAAGTGATCTTGGATGACTTAGAAAGGTGACATCAAGGGAAATAACTTTTATGTTGAACAATTTCCATTTAGAGCTTTTATCATGATGAATTTTGAGGTGGAAGTTTGAGAAATCAAACAAGATTGAAAATTTTCTAAGTCCCAAGTTAAATGACCACTTCTTCCACCTTGAATAACTTTTTCTATGAGCTTCAAATGAAAATGGTTCCTTCGCAAAAGTTGTAGCTCTTTCATCCCTATTCAATTTGGTTTCAAATTTGACATAATTTGGATTTTGCATGAGGGAGTTATGGATTTTAGAAGTTGAGGAATATTACTTGTTCAATGGCAATGCCCCAAAATGACCTATAATATTTCCTCTTGGCACATGCCCTTGCAAGTAGAATTTGAAATTTATAAATTAATAAAAGTTGGATAGTACATCTTGAAATTTATCATTAAACTTGGATGTCCTTCACATCATAAAAATTGAACAAGTTATGGTCCTTGGAAGTTGACCTCCTAACTAAGGCACAAACAAAATGACCTATAATCTTTCACCATAAAAAATGACTTTTCAAGAAAGATTAGCTCTTGATGCCAACATGAAAGTTGTTTGTAATGTCATAAGGAGTGACGTTTCTCTTGAAATTATTTTCATATGACAAAAATTGTAGGATATAACGTCTAGGGGACCCTAGTTTTGACTAGTTGACTTTCTCTAGTCAACTTCTTTGAACCAACTTGCAAAATTGAACTTCCTTTGATCTTTGGGGCTCATGGATGATAATATATGCATAAGATGATGTAAAAATGAAGTATCCCTTGATATCTTTGTCCAATTGTTGAAGAAACTTGTTGAGGAAGTCACACAAGATACCTAGGTGAATTAGGGCTTCCAAGGAAAACAAGCTTCAAACTCTTGATGAATTCTTGATCAAATTGGAACATTAAGAACATGGGGATCCATATATGATATTTTAAACCATTGTGGACCATTGTTGGATTGATCTCTTTGCACTGAGGGTCTCAAACCCTAGTTATGAGCTTGGTGAGGCACAGATGGACACACACACCTACAAAAGGAACAAAGACACATAGAGACATATTTTTTGTATTTTGGTTAGTAAACAAAATAAAATAAAGTATGATACAATCAAAAGTGCTTGGTGATCTATCGCAATGCAAACCCAGTAAATGAGGGGTAAGGAGGATGCCAAGGTGTGATACCAAAGTCAATGCAAATTATGAGATAGCATGAGGGATATTAGGGTCAAAATTAGGGTCTTACAGGTAGCACATTCAATAATGAACCCGTGTCTACCAAAACATTATAAGAAGCATATTCTTTACAATTCATGGATATATGCAGTGCCAAATTATGATTTATGCCTTCCTCGGGAAGCTCTTCATCGCAGAAACTCAAATTGTTGCATGAAGTGATATTAGCAACGATATGATCAAACTGATCAACTGTGACATAATGTTCCACATATGCTTGCTCAAGAACCTTCTACATCTCCTCTCAGTGTGCTTCATAATTCATCAACAAAGATACGACAGAGATCTTGGATGGCGTTTGGAGCAATTGCTTCACAATATTAAACTCACTCTTCTTAATCAATCGGAGAACCTCGTCATCATCATCCTTAACCTTCAACCCGCTGGATTCACCAGACTGACAAATTGGAGAGTTAACAAGATTAAACAAAGGAACATCCGCCTTCTTACCAACCACAACCTTCAGAGATACTGGGCTAAACACACAACTGCTTTGGTTCACCTTAACAACATCAGCAATGCTCACCATTGAATTTTCTGCAGAAAGAGAAACCTTTTGCCCATTTTCAATCATAGTAGAATTATATTTTTAAGGTACAACTTTATCGGATTCATAAGGGATTGGGCCCGCTAACCGTATTTTGCATTTTAATTTGAATTTGTATTGTAACTTGTATGGATATCTTGATCTTTAAGTAATTCCAAAAGTTTTCCCTCCATTTTGCAATTTTGAATTTTAAACTCTTTGGACTTTGAATCCAAAACCCTCTCTTCAATACCTTAATCACCAAAATAATGCATCAAGGAAAATAGAAATGAATGAATCAATATGACTTGGTCAATAATAGGTCAATCTTTCGTGGTTGACTTAGTTGACCAAAAGTCAACTCTTGTGTGAAAGTCTTTGGTGTTTGTTTTCCTTTCCCAAAATGCTTGTAACCATGATCCAACTTGCATAAGAGAGTCCTAGAATAGGTCAACAAAAGTCAACCTTTCATAGTTGACTTTGACCAAAATCAACCGAAGCACACTATTTCTTCTCCTCCAAGCAATAATCCCAACATAACTTGATCCATAAGTAAGAACTACAAAACCCCAGTCCATGAGATCAATAGCACCCACTTGAATATTCACAAAATTTTGTTCCATAAGAGTACCAAATATAGTCATCTGACAAAATCATCAATATCCCAAATGTTGACACAATCCAATTAAAATCATGAACTTTTTGATCCAATGATGTTACCTTATGCAAATGAATGAAAATGAATGATTTCCATATGAAAGTTAGGAGGACTATGTAAATGAATTTGAGGTCATAAACTAGATAAAAATAAGAATAGGTATGGAAAATTTTAGGGTATGACATGGCGGCAGAAGAGTCGGGTGTCAAAGGCTCATGTTCACTCTGGCCATGCAGAGACATCTACTCCTAGGGCTCATGTTTCTCCATATTCTTCTTCCCATGGGAGATAAGTTTCACCTAATTATGCATCGCTCCCTCCATCCTCCCGCAGGCGCCAGGTTTCACTTATTCAGGCGCCAGAGGTACCCGAGTCACAGGTGGTACCAGAGGCACCAGTGCCACCTTCGACGAATGATACTTCTTAGCCAGTGCCACCTCCGGATGGTGAGGCTGTTGTAGATGCTGATCCAGATCCATTATGAGAAATCCCTATAGAGTTATCACTACTTCCTCTATACCCAAACCATACTTTCATACATACCTGGGACAGAGAGGTAGCATTAGTTGGATTCATTCTTTTTAATTTACGTTTATTAATATATTACAAGTTTTTGACATTGGTTTTTATTTTCTGCAGAACCGTGATCCGCTTAAGTTTATTGACTTGTCTCAATCGAATGAGGAGTGTTTTCAGGCAGCTTTGTCCCTATCTGGGATGAAGGACTTGTGCATGACCGGTTATATTACGGTCAACCACGGGATGCTTAATGCATTCGTGGAGAGATGGCACTCTAAGACCTCGTTATTTCATCTCCTATTGTATGAGATGTCTATCACACTTGACGATGTGTCATGTTTGTTGCATCTTCCAATCAGGGGGAAACTTCTAGATCATAAGAGGATTACCAAAGACGAGGCACTCAGGATTATGGTAGATTATCTGGGAGTTAACCCAGCGGATACGATGGTGGTGATGGATAGAACCAGAGGGGCTCATGCTAGGTTTCAATTCCTGAAAAAATGTATATACATATGAGCTCGATATAGTAGAGAGGACTAGAGGTGGTGACGAGTAGGTGGGGCTCCACAGAGTGCATGTTGTGAGAGCATACTTGATATATTTAGCTAGCACTGTGATTTTTATGGACAAGAGTGCCACTTATACATATGTCATCTACCTATGGTACTTTGAGGATTTTGAGAGGATCCATGAGTACAACTGGGAGGCCGGTTGTTTGATCTACTTATACTCAAAGTTATTAGAGGGTTATAGGTGGAAGACGAAGCAGGTCACAGGAAGCATCACACTACTGACGATAATATTTAGTGGTCATTTAATGTTTTTATGTCCTTTTCATTTCACCTTTACAACGTCATTACTGATGATTCGTGTGTTCCATCTTTTCAAGCTTAGATCCTCCAGCACTTCCCACGCATCTCTGGTTGGGTAAGTGTACCAACTTACACTTCGGATATGTTGCATGCTACCGCATTTTCCCTGCTCAGAGGGAACCAGTCGATAGAGTCGTTCAGAGTGTATCTTGACCGCTTGATTTTTGAGGACATGCATTTCAACATCTATGTCGATCATCGTGAGACGCGACCATTTGACGAGATAGTATTATACTCTTCATTAGCTTACGGATCACGTCTCACTGCTCCTCATTTGTCTGAGCGTGTGATGTGGTAGTTCGGCTACACTCAGACCATTCTCATACACCTTGTTGTCTTTGCTCATCCTGCTTTGACACGTAGACAAATGGATGCCATGTTTGGTGATTATGAGAGTCATCTGGTACTGGAGGAGGCACTAAGTACCATAGCTCAGAGCGACTTGAGCTACGTCGACAAGTACATCAGGTGGTTCTTCAGGGTGTCACATCCGTATATGGTACAGGTTGCTCCAAGATATCCACCGAGGCCAGCTCATCAGGAGATACTAGAGGAGGAGCAGGCACAGTTAGATCATGTTGAGGATGTCTTGCCTAGATGTCGTCGCATAGTGGAGATTGCGTAGGCAGACATTGACAGAGGTATTTTCCCTTATGGTTCTAATGTGAGGCAGGTCCTATATGGCATCATGATGGAGGCACATGGGGCATTGATGTACCGCAGACATCGCTAGAGGATGGGGAGGATTAATGGTCGAAGAAGCAGAAGAGGCAGAGGAGACATAGTCCGACATATGTAGTAGTGCGTAATATATAGCAGTTGTACTTTGGATATTGATTGTATTTTATTTTCACCACATGCTACTTTATCATGTATTTCAACTTTATTTATATGAAATTTTTGGAACATCTGAATTTATATACGTCATTTTTTACATATCGATTGTATGGTTTAGATTTCGTCACATAACATAATGTCTAAAAATCTTCATCTGAATAAACATAACATAACATGCACTCTTCTGCTAAGTTACGGAGATGCATCTCGATAGAATAACCGGAGATGCATCTCGATAGAATAACCGGAGATGCATCTTCGGTGTAATATGTATGTCAAATGTCTTTCAAAGTTAATATATAGTGTATGACTTTTAAAATATTACGGAGATGCATCTCCGGATCATTTAACATTCATATGTACGTCCGGAGATATATCTCCAAAATCTAGAAGCATTTAATTATTTTTAAAATAAGATATAAAATGCATTAAAAAATTCCCAAAAATAAAAAAGTCTACCTATTCTACACTTACTTCCCTATTGGGCATTTATCCTTGATCTTTTGTGGGCCGCCTAAAACAAGTATCATATAATTAATCTTTTTTATAAAACAAATTATATATTTATTTTTAGTTTATTTATTTATTTTAATCGGGTTGAATTGGGGATAGTACAGTACATTACTTAATTATAAAAATCATGAAAAAGTAACGCATTTTAACAAATTTAATTTTACAACTAATTTTGTAATACTTGTGAATTTGATTAGCAAATTTTATAATAAGAGTATAGATTATTACTACTATTATTATTTACAGCCAGCCAGAACGTAACCCAAAGTTGCCATGAGTAAATTCTTCCTTGCTGACTTTCCACCAACCATATTTTCATAAATCAATTTTTACTTGATTTGGACAACGCGGAAATCATCTGAGGAGTTTGGCCACAAAATCTTCTACTAAAATTATATCCAAACGAAATAATGTGTATTTGAAACAGAAAACTCTGCTCCTCCCCCAACAATATCAAACATCAAAATACCAATATCCTACAAAATAACCCCGACGTATCAAAGGAATCAAGCTATCCTTTGCACAACTTATGCTTGGTATATTATTTTGCTTTTCTTTAAAAAGATATGTGTATTTGAAGACATAAACCTCGTAACATGTAACATGCAATTATTTCAAAAATTGCCTGGGTTTACAATTATCAAGTCAAAATATACAAAATGTGGGTGGCAAAGTAATAGCTACCTTGCTAAATGCATGTGAAGCGGGTGAAACTTTATCTGTAATAGAAGCCACCCAGAACCTAATACAATAAATATTTGAGAAATTACAATTCAATGGAACAAGAAAGGTCCCTTCCATTTCATGAAAATACTGCCGCTACTTGTACACTCTCTGCGAGATAAAACTATTTACTTCAGCTGCTATCTCATAGGCTCCCTCAACACACCGTCCCAAAGCAACACCAGACACATAGTTTCCTCCAAGGAATAATCCCTCAAACCCAGTATTGTTTAGAGAAGCTTTAGCAGCATCTAGAAGATCGAGATGCCCAATCAAGAACTGTGGAATAGCTTGAGGCCACAGTCTAACACCCAAAACAAATGGATCCTGAGCATTTGGCTTTAGAAGGATATTTCTCAAATCTCGATCAACTGCTTCAACAAGCTCACTCTCCGTCTGCCATTAAAAAAAGGCTTTAGGAGTAACTTAAAAGGAAATAAAACATATCTAATAATACAGATACATTTTTAACAAAACAAGTAATGCAGATATGTAAAATATGTAACAGGAATGAATCCAAGCATATACGATCAAGAGATGATACCTATAATCCAGAATCACCGATCATCAAGACATAATGAAGCAGAACAACAGCCTATAGTACTCCTCTATGGAAGAGTACTCCTTTGAATAAGATTTCAAAGATTCTCTTAGGGTCTGTTTGGGAGTTGGTTTTTGGAGGGTAAGACTTTGGATGATTGCGTTTATATCTTAAAATGTATTTGATATTTTTTATAAGTTTTAAAAACAATATATTACATTAGCATATAAAATCATACTATTTTTTAAAAATTTTAAAAAAATATCAAACACATTTCAAGATATAGATGCAATCCTCCAAAGTTTTTCCCTCCAAAAACCAACTCGCAAACAGACCCTTAAGAAACTTAATCTAAAAATTATCTGTGCGAAGAAGTAAACATTTGAAACAAGATCACTGAACTAGAGTTGTTTGAAACAGTCAAATAACCCAGTAATGAAAATCATTAGTTGTTCTTTACTATCCTTGAAGTTTCCTAAAAAAGAAGGAAAAGAACCTAGTTCACTTTCACCTAATTTAACACCATACAAGTTCAAGTAATTGCATCTACGTTAGATGTTCATGTTGAATACAAATGTCACACCTTTGATAAAATCCCAGAATTGGTGGCCCCTCCAATGTAATTCAAGAGAAGAACCCTTCCAGGTGGTGCTCGGTTAGGGAAAAGTGATGAGCTATATATAGTTCCTGTCAAACCCACAAATATGTTATCATTACCATACCTGCCAAAACACTACAACACATTCTAAAGTTCATAATCAAAACAAATTTGCGGAAATTAGAGTGCCAAACATTTACCTAACGTTTGCACTCCTTGGCTTCGTGGATGCAATTGACCAAATCCCTTCAACTCGCCATCTATCAAGCATTCTGATCTAATGGCTTCTTTTGGATAGGAAATGGAAACTGCAGCAACTGGAGGGTAATAAAACTTTGAAAGTGCATCTGCAGCAGTAGACTGCAAGAGATATAAAAATGTAGTCAGGCATAAATGCCTCAATTTATATGTTGGCAACTATCATGCCGTAAATTGGCCATTCAGAAAAGACTTATTTGTTGACAAGCTTTTTTTGTTATTAGTCTCGAGCAAACAACTATCTCACAGGGAAATAAGGGATGCGATGTCCTTATCCTGAAACTCGGGCTTTGAAATAGACATATTTAAGGACCTAGTGCTATGTAGCTTCTGCTATGTGGGGTCTAAGAAAATGGCTGGATGCATTAAAGATCCTTTGTATGCAGCCTTCCCTTGCATATCACCACTAGCATACCACTCTGTTAACCCTAAAATGTTATGTTTCCTAAACTTCTCAATAAACAGTAATTTCACAGTCGGGCACAAAAACAAGGAGCTGTAGTTGATATGAGAATACTGGTTTATTAAGACTTATAGGCATTCACATATTACACAGCCATACACTTTTGTAAGTGCAGCATGTACGCCAATCTTGTGTACTGTTCTAGTTTGATTCTGAAAACTGTCTATAGTCTACCTGAGAATCTACTCTAATACATATTTGTTTTTTGGAAAGACAATAACTCAGTCTGCATGTTAAGTCAATATTATCCATATGTTGCAAAGGAGATAAATATTTTTTCTATAAAATTCAAAGAATGATAAATAGTAATAAGTGTGACCATGGGCACAAAAGCAAACGCATGCATGTGCATACACAAAAAACACAAAAACATGCCAAGAGGCAAAAGAACACGAGCAAATAAAACTGAAGACCTACAGTAAGGTATCAAAAAATGTGCATGCTTGCTTTCACACAAATTCAATAAGACATATGGTCCATGTCCAAATATTCAACTGTTAAAACAATCATCGCATAGACCATTGATATAATCCACTTCTGAGAGAAACTTACAGACAGAGGACGCAGCAATGGACTAGCAACATGGGAAGGAATGGTCATGACAACAGTCTTACTCTGCAAAGAAACGACTCCTTCTGGGGTTTCATATGTCAAACTGTAGTCCCCACTATCCAGTTTACTAATACTTAAAAGCTTCCAAGATAACTTCACCTTGTTACCTAACCTGTCAACAGGTTACAGGAACACAATTCATTAGGAACATCACTCGTGTGAATACTGGTGAATCAACTAGAACATTGGTATAACACAACATTGACTACCTAGCAGAAATTGCTTCTGGCAACATCGTAAGTCCCTTCCGGAATGATCCAACAGTTTGACCTTTTGGTTTTGGAAGACGCCTGTATCATTATAAGAATCAGTGAACTAACCCATAAACTAAGGCAAATATCCGAAATCTCGGAGAAAATGTATTTTTACGGATCACGAGGTGGTTTTGGAGCTCCATTTCTCTCTTGTATTGCTTTGAAGGAGCCACCAATAATGCTACCACCATTTTGTTCCAGCCTCCACACTTTCCCGAATGCTGCTTTCATACTTAACTTTGAAGGATCACCAGCATAGACACCTGTACATGACAAAATTCAGCTAAGTAGGATTTTCAATGCCTTAACGGTGACATAGAAAATTCATATCCGGAGAGAAAAGCAAGATGAAGTAAGATTGTCAATACTTGAAGACAAGTAAGTGCTTGTCTAATTGTTGATTTGTCCATGTACTTCAATATTGATTATAAAAGGAAAAATTGGAAGAGAGAAAAATTGTGCACTTATCAAATTAAGACTTAATTACAACTTTGGCTCCTATAGTTGGGGCTATGTGCGACTTTGGTCCCTCTAGTTTTTTTCGAGTGATTTTAGGCTCTCCATTTTAAAAATTAATCAAGCATGGGTCACCCGGCCCAAAACTATATCCATTAAGTGGCAGCCACGTCAATAAGTGTCAGACCACGTACTCCAGAAGGAGTGGTTATTGCCACTTCTCCAAGGAAGAAACCGTTCCTCCTATTCTTGGGGAAGAACAAGTCTTCTTATTCCCACGCCATAGCCAAGCTGTTGGGTTGGAACCGGTTCTTCACCCACGACTTGGCCCATAGATCGGGGCTATAAATATCCCAACCCTGGGGTTGGGAGGATTCAGTCACTATTCAGATATTCAGGATATCTAAAAGCCCTCTTGCATTCTTCACCCCTTATTGTATTTTCCGCAAGTATATAACCAAAGTTTAAAACTAAAAAAATTGAAGAATCATGTGGAATGTAAGATTAGGGTTTCAAGAGAAGAAAAATTGAGATTTTATGGTTTTTCATTAAATTTGATATTTTAATTGGTCAGTTTCAAGTGATATAGTGTTTAAAGCAATTTAATCAAAACAAATTGTGAATTTTTTTAGAGACCAAGCTCAAGCTAGAGTGACCAAAATTGTAATTACACCTTAAATTAATGTGGTAGACCAAGTTTAAGTATTTTAAAATCAGGACGGAAGCACAAACCCCCAGACAAAGTTTTATGCTATGCAAATTTTCAATTTCAGTTTTCAAGTGATGGGTTTGGAAGAAGGATTTGGAATATTCTTAGGAGAGTCAACGAAACCTCTTATTCTAGTAGGCCAAAAATCAGTTAACATGATGGGTTACATTTTATTGGCCAAGAACAGTATATTATAATCTAAACTCCTATAGAACACAGAAATCTTTACCAGTACATAATAATAGGAAGTTGGTTAAAAAGTTGAAAAGAATAACAGAGGGAGAGTGAAAAACAGTAGAGTTAGATAGATTGGTGGCTCTAACCTGAACAAAAAGGCTCTATCAAGCGTTCAAAAACCTCATCGCCAAGATTACGACGCACAAATTCTTCAACCGATTCCTCATAACCCTGTCACCTTCGTCGATATTATATCATATGAGAAAATCCAATTAAGAACACTTGCATTTATTTATTCTTCCAGTTGCAGACATTTCATTCGACACTAATAAAATTAAACCAAAGAAAGGGATCAAAAGAGAACACACTGGAGGAGGAGGGCGAATTCCAAGTGCTCCCAATCCAGCCCTTAGCTTCCCGCCAATGCTCATTAAGTCAAAGAAAGGCAAATCAGCTGGCTTCCCTGGTACCGGCCTCAATTTCCCATTCCACAACACAAATCTAGGTGCATCAGGATCACCCAGAACAAGTTCATCCTTCAAACCACTGTCCACCTACCAAACGAAACAATCAAAACCACATTATTACCAACATGTGGGAGACGGTGTCAATCTTTTCTTTGAATGTTTCAAAATTACAAAAACATATCTATGATAGAACTGAATCTTCCAACTGACAGCAAACACATTCAATAACTAAACTAATTTACTTAATACACATTCAACTACCAAACTTGCTAACAAAAGACATATTTAGATTCCTTATTTATTAAAAAGACGTATTTAGGTTTATCTATTATTTTCAGGGACTATGGTGATAACGTTAACATCCATAGATTCAAGGGCCAAAATGAATATTACTCAACAAATTAAATTTCAACCAATTGCATGCACCTACATTACAAATGAAGCTCTATAGAGAAAGAAGAGATTAATTACTACTTACCACCATGGTGAGCATAGGATCGGAAGGTTGAAAACTGTTAGGACCTTCTTCCCACAGATAACCATCCCTCTCAACGGTGATGATATTGCCACCAACTCTATCTCGAGCCTCGGTGACCACAAGATTGGAGACACCATCAGCGTGTTTGGTAGAAAGAGCCTGAGCGATGCAGAGGCCGCTGATGCCACCACCAACGACTACACAGTCAACGGGGGAGAGGTCTCTGGCGCGGGAATCTGTTTTGGTCGGAGATGCGGTGGATTTGGATTCCTCGGCAATGGAACAACGGAGAATAGGGTTCCGGTGATTGCGAAGGAATTTGGATTTAGAATTGGGTGAATAGAAAGGGGATGGAGAATAAAGGTAGGGGCGGAGAAGGGTTTGAGGGGTGAGTGTAACCATGGCGGGTGAAATGGAGAAAAAGAGAGGAGGGTGAACTAGTAACGAATAACGAGCTAGCTATATTTCGTTATCTTGAACAGAACCAATACAATATTAATGCACCGGATAGGTCCAATTTCCGTTCTTGCTTGTAACTTGCAATTACCTCTTGCACAATGCAATGCACAAACCACTACTTACCAAGCTTGTGTTTAGAAAGTAGTAAATTTTTCCTTCTTTTTTTGGTAGTATTTTACTTCTTTTATTTAAACACTTCATAATTATACTTGACTCTTTCAAAAAAAAATATTATTATTTAATAACTATGCAGTAAAAAATACTAGTTTTTCATCATTTATTAGATTTACTATCTTATATGTAACCTTTAAAGACTAAAAAACCATCTTTAAATAAAATTGAATGACATTTAAATCCATTTTCGTTTGACCGTATATACACTCCAAAGAATTCAAATTCATTTTAAAAATTAAAAAGAAAGTGGCATCAATGGATCGAGGAAGATGTTTGTTTCAAATTTGTTATATTGCAGAATTATAATTGTTTTGTGAACGATGAAATAGAATCTTGGTATAGGAGAGTAAATTTTCGGTACAGTGGAGAGGGCTAACATACAAATTAAGTTGACAAGAGAATGAAAAATAATACGAGAATGATAATGAATTTGAATATTTGAGAATGATATGTTTTCTCTCTTATATAGTGAGAGTGATTAAAACTGTCAGAGAGGAATACAGCATGTAATGCGAATATTTATCTAATTGACTTGGATAATTGGCAATGTTTTAGTGGACAGAGTTGTCTACTTCATCTTGGGTACCATGAACACTTCAAAACAAAATCTAATAATTGTATTTTCAAAAAGTAAATAGTTAAAAAAATATTTATAGATATTATATAACTTATAAAAGTTAATGTAATAGGATAATAAAGATGAACATGAGAAAGACAAGAAGATAATAGATAAGAAAATAGTAATGTATTATTCTCTTCCAATGTATTTTATAATGTAACGTGAATCTTAATTATAGAACATAAGCGTAGGTTACAAATACTTGAAAAGGCATATGACTAAATATTGATAATAATCATTTACTAATAAGAGTTAATGAATATACAAAGCTTAGGAAATACGATAATCGACATCCATATTGAATATTATTCATAACATTCTATCTTGGATGATTATTAAGACACGACTCATTAAAATATTAATAGAAAAAACTCGGTGAACTATCCATGTTGATGGAATTATCCTTGTTTATTGCAAATGATGTACAAATATGTAAAAGAGCTTAGTTCATATGCTTCAGAATTGCTTTTATGCAACACATGTTCGGATTATACTTATTTCATCTAATAAAATGACTTAGTTTTACTCCTTTTCTTGAAGGGGTTGTTATGAAACATTGTGAATTCAAACAGAGAGCCATGGATGTCAATATTTATGATCTCTTGTTGGTATTGGTGGAAGTTAAGGAACAAAGTGATTTTTGAAAAAGGCTCCCAGCGATCGAGTACCAATCATTGTTGAGTTAGCAGCAAAAATAAGTTTTATAATTATCATATGCACATAGACTCGTGGTTTCAAAGACAGAGTAGCATTGATTTATTATTCTAAGTAAGAGATGGGTTTTGTGATTGTGGTGACGCAGTAAAATTAAATGACAAGAAAATGAATAACAGAAAGTAAAATTGGAGATTTCGGTATTAACAGTGAGAATACTTATTGGGGGTTGATTTCACCATTACATATTTATCATGCATATCCATAGGTCAATAATGATTATCATGGATTTAATAATGACAAATATCTTTTGATGTCATGTCATACCATGAAAACAAGTTTTAGGTTGCAAAGCTAAAACAATCATTAAGATAAAAAGTCGTCGATATTACAACATAAGTAGATTTACATAGAATACCATGACCTATTTAGTACATAAATATAATGACTACATCTAACATGGAATATTTAGTACATGAATATAATGACTACACCTAACCCCTAACAATATAAATTTTAGCTACGATTACACATGGTTAGCTCAATAGTTGGTCTTTCCAAAGACATCGACTTCGGAAATAGGATATGCCCTGTCACCTAAACAACACTTCTGCCTTCAAACTTCTTTTCGTATCCTTCTATTGTAGACTAGAGTGAACTTACTCATATTATGTACTTTCCGGTCCACCGAAACTCCCCTTGTACTGAACTGAAAACGTTTATTTATAGGCAAAATTTTGAGCCTCGCATTGGGCGTATCGTCCTCTCGCTCGTCATGCCTACCCTTCTCTAACAATCTTGATCAACCTTCTTTCTTATTTAGCAAGCAATGTTTGTATGTATTTCATGTGTCATTGGACTCCTTTGCTCGCCCAAGGCACCATATTTTCGACTAGTGTGCAAATCATTGTTTCACCATGAAGTACTTGCACCAGGTGCTGCAACCTAGCCCTACAATGCGCCTAGCGCGCCTGTAGATGGGGTATATCGAGCCTTGATTCTTCATGTTTTTGCTTTTTCCTATTTTCTTTGTGTTAATTAGTATTTTTCCAGTTCTTTTCACCTATTTTTGATAAATACATACAAGAAAAGTCCAAGCAAGTGTTTCTTTACTTTTTATATAGAAATTAGGGATTTTGTGATGATTACTTGTAAAATAAGCAAATAAGTGTCGACGTATTTAATGTAAATCTGGAACTTATCAACTCTCTCAACTTACCATTTTTTTCCTCAAACAAAATCATCATATGACTCAAAAATGTTGCATGTTTCTTTAAACTTGTCGATTGACTTTGGGTCAAGAGTCTTTGAAATTATTTTTATGACACGATGTTCTCTATTAAATGCAAGTTCTAATTAACATCAAGACTGACTATGAACCATATCATGCGGATGAATATTTTTCTTAACCAAAATAAGATTTTTAAAATAAGTCAAAGTCAACCATTTATCATTTGTTAGGATCATGACCTTATAGAGTATCTCTCAATGGTTAGTGTTTCCCTCAAAATTCTGACAATGCATATACTATGATAATACTTTGTAGTTTTTCTCAATATTATTACAAGATATATCATTATTCATAGATCACTAAGGTCTTTCTTTAGGTTGTAACATGGTCGGGCTTATAAAAGATATTGGTTTTTCTTTGGATTCAAAAGCCTAAAGATAAGATAGCGTAAGGTATTCTTTTTCACATATTTCTCCTTCCTTATTTCAATTTTATTACAACCATTCTCTTGGTGCCTATTTTTATTTTGTATGCTTGGATTTTTTATTTTTTACTTTAATTTCTGTCAGAGCTGAAATTTTGTTCTTAAGGGGACTGATGTTGGACTAGATGTCTAAGTTAATGTGTTCAACTTCTTAAACCAGAATTGACAGATAATATAAAGCAAAATGATAAATTATAAAGCAAATAAATAACATAAGAGAATTTTTAAGTTATTCCAGTGCAACAACACATACATTTTAGGGGCATCTAACACAATAAAGGAAATTCACTCTCAATAGAATTATTACAAAGTGTCTTAGTTGAACAACACTTGTTCAATATCCCTCTTCTTAATTTTACCCATATATTTTTATTTAGGACTCCTCCTAAATATTAGACCACCTCACTTTCTCTCAATCACTAACACGGCCTCAATGCTCCTCTTCTTAATTTTACCCGTTGCGATTTACTCAAATAAAATAACTAACACTGTCTTAATTGAGAAAAATATAAATTAATGAATTTTAAATACTATAGGTCACTTGTTCAACGAATGGTAATAGAGCTTAACTCTTGGTAAGGACTAATCTTTTCAGGAGGAAAAATGACTTCAAGATATTCACTAAACAAACATTTATCCTTCATTGGATAAGGGTATAGTTTGTGGAAAGTAAAATAATGTTTTTCATATAAGGGAGAGATCATGGTATTTGGAAGGCTATGAAAGAAGGACGATTTGTCTCTACACACGAATTAAATGTTGATGTAGTAGACAAACCTGAAAAGGATTGGTCCAAAGAGGATAAAGAGAATGTGCAACGTGGTTTGAAAGCAAAAAATATTATCATTATCGCTCTCGATATTGATGTATTCTTGCGAGTTTCTCACTGTGAAACTCCCAAAGAAATGTGGGACATCCTCCAAGTTACCCACGAGTGTACTACTGAGGTAAAGAGGGCAAGGTTGGGAACATTAACCCATGAGTATGAACTCTTTATAATGCAACCTGAAGAGAACATAAGTTAAATGCAAATACAATTTACCCACATGGTGAGTCATATAAAAACTCCAGGGAAAACATTCTCAAATAAAGAATTAGTCATAAAAACTCTTAGATGCCTAAACTGTAGTTGACAATCAAAGTCTCTGAGATTTATGAATCTAAGGATTTGGCGACTATGGACACACACACTCTCTTTGGTAAATTGTAGAATCATGAAATGAAACTCAAAAGACTTGCCATAGAAGAATAATGAGAAAAGAAGAACAAGAGTATAACACTCAAAGATGAAGAATCCGACTCAAATGGTGACATGGCTCTCATAATAAATAACTTCAATATATTTATGAAGAATGAGAAAAAGCAAAAGAAAAAGCAAGGAAAAGATGAAGAAAATAACACCACTCATTCCAACATGCTACAAATGTGGAAAGAAAGGATATATCAAACCATATTTCCCCCTATTCAAGAATGAAATCAAAAATTCAGAAAAACTTAGAAAAAGAAGAAAGCTTATGTTGTATGGTAAGACAATGATATGGAATCCTCAGATGATGAAGAAGAAAAAACTAACATCTGCTTAATGGAAATTCATTAAAATGAATAGGTAACCTTCTCCTTGTAAGAACAAAAATTGTTCTACAACAGATTCCATGATTTTGATGATAACAAAGGATGAAACCAAAAATGGCACCCTAACGAAAAGTTTCTAAGTGTGCAGGGTTCTAAGGAAAGATGGAAGAAATCATCAGATACATAATTATATTAGATACAAATTATCAGAAGACCAGAAGCATCTGAAGTAGAAACACGTTCAAGAAAATCTAACTCTGAGCAAAACAGCAAAATATCAGAAGCATCTAAACAAGAAATACGCTCTAGAAGTTCTGACTCTGAACAACGGTATGTCAAACTCCAGAAGTTCTCAGCGCTATCTGAAGAAACCATCAGAACTCAAAAGAGATCAACATCAGAAGTTAGATAGCAGATTCCAAGATCTCCAGAAACACGAAGACTCTGATTATGGAATTGCTAAATAAGGAAGAGTAACGTTAACTTCAAGTAAAGTTATGGAAATGGATTTCCTAATACAGAAAGAGACGTTAACTCCAAAAATTCAAATGAAAAGGAACTATTTTTGGAAAGTAGTCATTCAAGAAGAGAAAGTTGCTTTGGCAACAAGCAACATAAGTTATGACACCAATTATTATTCAAGAGTCATTATCTGCTATGGTTTTTCAACGGATCCTTCTCTTCTATATAAAGGACTGCAAATCACATTGAGACATACAAGCACAACATCACAAGATTTTACTGAAACATCAACTTTGAGAGGTTAGAGAAAGCAAGCAAACAAAAACAATCTTCATCTCTCTCAATATTTCAAAAAGCTTTTGCTTCAAACGAAAAACACTTTGTTCTTACTGTTGTAATATTTGCTTATCTTAGAAGCACTCTAGATTACATAAGCTTTTATCTTTGTTGTATTTCCTCAAGTGACTTTGTGTAGTCTGTATACTTGAGAGGACTAAGAGATCTTTCTCTTAGACGCTGTTTGTAATCAATCTTTCAAGATTAGTGGATTAAGTCCTTGTTGAAGGCGAAATCACCTTGGCCGGGTGGACTGGAGTAGCTTTGTGTTATAAGCGAACCAGTATAAAAATCCTTGTGTGTTTTTCATTTTGAAAAAGCGCTTATTTTCCAAACAATTCAAACCCCCCCTTTCTTGTTTTTCTCACCTTCAATTGGTATCAGAGCTCCGGCTCTGTTATTGATTTTCTAATCAAACACTTAACAGTGTAGAGAGATCCAGAACGAGAAAAACTATGGCCCACACAAATGAAAAGGATAGTTACAATGCTAAGCCTCCTATCTTTGATGGAGAGAAATTCGATTATTGGAAAGATAGAATTGAAAGTTTCTTTCTAGGCTATGACGCTGATCTCTGGGATATTGTCACAGATGGATACAAACCTCCTGTCACAGAGGAGGGAGCTGAAGTTCCCAGAAGTAAGATGTCAGATGATCAGAAGCGAGTTTTCAAGAATCATCACAAGGCCAGAACCATACTCCTCAATGCTATATCTTACAACGAGTATGAAAAGATCACCAACAGAGAAACAGCCAAAGACATACTTGACTCTCTGAGGATGACTCATGAAGGAAACTCTCAGGTCAAAGAGACAAAGGCTCTGGCGCTTATCCAGAAATATGAAGCTTTCAAAATGGAAGATGACAAAGCCATAGAAACAATGTTCTCTAGATTCCAAACTCTGATTGTAGGTCTCAAGGTTCTAGACAAAGGATACACAACTGCAGACCACGTCAAAAAGATAGTCAGAAGTCTGCCAAAGAAATGGAGACCCATGGTTACTGCTCTGAAGCTGTCAAAGGATCTGAACAATATCAGTCTTGAAGAACTTGTCAGTTCTCTCAGAAGCCATGAGATAGAACTAGAGGAAGATGAGCCTCAGAAAAGGAACAAGTCCGTAGCATTAAAATCCAGATATGAAAGACGCAAACATGACAGAACCAAAGCTCTCCAGGCAGAAACGGAAGATACTGATGACTCTGAACCAGAAGATTCTGATGATGAAGAAGAATTGTCCCTCCTGACCAGAAGAGTTAAACAACTCTGGAAAAAGAGGAACAACAACTTCAGAAGACCAAGACCCAGAGGGGATCGATCAGAATCAACCTCAAAAGGTAAAACTAACAAAGATATTACTTGTTATGAATGTAAAGAAACAGGTCACTACAGGAATGAATGCCCCAAGCTAAAGAAAGACAATCCTAGAAAAGAAAGTTTCAAGAAAAATACCTTCAGAACAAAGAAAGGATTAATGGCTACCTGGGATGATAGTGAATCTGGGTCATCAGAATCTGACTCTGATGAAAAGGCCAACGTGGCACTTATGGCTACCACATCCAGGAGCAGCTCAGATGAAGAATCTGAAGAGGTATTTTCTGAACTCTCTCGATCTGATCTAGAATCATGCTTGTCAGAAACTCTTAGCTCATATCAGAAATTAAAACAAAAGCTTAAAAACATAAAAGGCTGTCTTAAAGCAAAATTTGAAGAATGTGGCAAGCTTGAGATGACAATTCTAGCGCAAGAAGATACAATCAGATCTTTAACATTAGAAAGAGATGGAGCAAAAAGAAAAAGCTTAGAATTAGAAGAAGCGTTGTCTCAAGCACCACAAACTTCAAATAAAATAATTTTTGAATATGAAGAAGCCTTTCAGGAATTTCTGAAAAATGGAATAGGTAGGAGTATTATGGCATCCATGATTTATGGAGTCAGTCAGAACAATAAAAAGGGAATTGGGTATGATCCTAAGGAAGTTAAAACTTCTTCTAGTGACCAACTTAAATCTCCATTTTCATATCACTATACACACACACAAGAACAAAAATTTGAAAATGCTAGAAAACCCAAAGTCATAAGAAACTCTGGGAAAACTAATCAGAAAGGACCCAAGAGATTCTGGGTACCGAAAGATAAGATTGTGTATGTTGCAGATATCCTATGCAGCAAAGTTCAGACACCAGTCATGGTACCTGGACTCTGGATGCTCGCGACACATGACGGGAAGAAAGTCTATGTTCCAAAGTCTGGAACTTAAAGACGCTGGATTTGTAGGCTTCAGAGGAGATCAGAAAGGAAGGATCAGAGGCTCCGGAACTATTGGTAATAGTACTCTTCCCTCTATATCTGATGTCCTTTACGTAGAAGGATTAATGCATAACTTGTTATCCATAAGTCAATTAAGTGATAACGGTTATGATGTAATCTTTAATCAAAAAACATGTAAAGCCATTAATCAGAACGATGGCTCTGTCCTTTTCACAGGCAAGAGGAAAAACAACATTTATAAAATTAATCTTTCTGATTTAAAAGAACAAAATGTTAAATGTCTGATGTCTGTTCACAAAGAGCAATGGATATGGCATAGACGCTTGGGCCACATTAGCATGAGGAAACTTTCTCAGCTAAATAAACTCGAGTTAGTCAGAGGCCTACCTAAACTGAAGTTTTCTTCAGATGCTCTGTGTGAAGCATGTCAGAAAGGAAAATTTTCAAAAACATCCTTTAAAAAGAAAAATGTTGTTTCTACCTCTAAGCCTCTGGAACTTCTCCACATTGACTTATTTGGTCCTGTGAAAACAGCATCAGTCAATGGAAAGAAGTATGGACTAGTCATTGTTGATGATTACAGTCGCTGGACATGGGTGAAATTCCTAAAGCACAAGAGTGAGTCTCACTCTGTATTCACTAGTTTCTGCTCCAAAGTGCAAAAAGAATTTGATGCTAAAATTATTAGAGTCAGAAGTGATCATGGTGGAGAATTTGAAAACAAAGATTTTGAAGAATTATTTGACTCTAATGGAATATCCCATGATTTCTCCTGCCCTAGAACTCCACAACAAAATGGAGTTGTAGAGAGGAAGAATAGGACACTTCAAGAGATGGCCAGAACCATGATCAATGAAACTAATGTGGCAAAGCACTTTTGGGCAGAAGCTGTAAATACAGCGTGTTACATTCAGAATAGAATCTCTATAAGACCTATTCTGGAAAAGACTCCCTATGAACTGTGTAAAGGAAGAAAACCAAACATTTCATATTTTCATCCTTTTGGATGTTCTTGCTTTATCTTAAACACTAAAGAACATCTGAACAAGTTTGATTCCAAAGCCCAGAAAGGTATTATGTTACGATACTCAGAACGCTCTAAAGGCTACAGAGTATACAACACAGAAACCAAAATTGTGGAAGAATCAATTCATGTCAGATTTGATGATAAGCTTGACCCTGAAAAGTCAAAGCTAGTTGAAAATTTTGCAGATTTAGAAATCACTCTTGCAGGTTCTGATAAAGCTCCAGAAGCAACTGTCACTCAGAACTCTGAAGAAATTAAATCCCCAGAAATCCCAAAGAAAGTTAAAAGTCGTATCAACGTATCTGAAGATTTGATTCTGGGAAACAAGGACGAACCTGTCAGAACCAGATCTACCTTCAGGACCTCTGAAGATACTCCTCTGGGACTAGTGTCTCTGATTGAGCCTACGTCCTGTGATGAAGCACTTCAAGATAATGACTGGGTTTCAGCCATGCAAGAAGAATTAGATCAATTCACAAAGAATGACGTCTGGGATCTTGTTCCAAAGCCCAGAGGCACTCACGTTATTGGAACCAGATGGGTATTCAGAAACAAGCTGAATGAGAAAGGAGAAGTCGTCAGAAACAAAGCTCGACTGGTAGCTCAAGGTTATAGTCAACAAGAAGGTATTGATTATAATGAAACTTTTGCTCCAGTCGCAAGGTTAAAATCTATCCGTCTTCTTGTATCTTTTGCTATTAACCATTCTATTAAATTATATCAAATGGATGTCAAGAGTGCATTCCTTAATGGTTATATATCAGAAGAAGTGTATGTCAACCAACCTCCAGGTTTTGAAAATCCAAACTTTCCAGAACATGTTTTTAAACTTAAAAAATCTTTATATGGACTTAAACAAGCTCCCAGAGCTTGGTATGAACGTTTAAGCAATTTTCTTCTGGAACACAACTTTATCAGAGGGAAAGTTGACTCCACACTTTTCTGTAAGAACCTTAACAATGATCTCATGATATGCCAGATATACGTTGATGATATCATTTTTGGTTCAGTTAACGCCTCTGTTTGTCAAGAATTCTCTAAGCTAATGCAGGCAGAATTTGAAATGAGCTTAATGCAAGAACTAAAGTTCTTTCTGGGAATTCAAATTAACCAAACTTCAGAAGTTACATATGTTCATCAAAGCAAATATATTAAAGATGTTCTGAAGAAATTTGACATGGCTGACTGCAACTCTGCAAAAACTCCAATGCATCCAACATGCATTCTTGAAAAGGAAGAAGTAAACGCAAAGGTTTGTCAGAAGCTCTATCGAGGTATGATAGGCTCTCTTCTCTATCTGACTGCTACTCGTCCTGATATTCTCTTAAGTGTCTGTCTCTGTGCCAGATTCCAATCAGATCCTAGAGAATCTCATTTAACAGCAGTTAAGAGAATTCTTAAGTATCTGAAAGGAACTCCTAACCTGGGCCTGATGTATAAGAAAACATCAGAGTATAGACTTTCGGGTTACTGTGATGCAGATTATGCAGGAGATAGACTAGAACGAAAAAGCACATCTGGAAATTGCCAGCTTCTGGGAAACAATCTGATATCTTGGGCTAGCAAAAGACAGTCAACTATCGCTCTATCAACTGCAGAAGCAGAATATATCTCAGCATCACTGTGCACAACTCAGATGCTCTGGATGAAGCATCAGTTAGAAGATCTGCAAATCTTTGAGAGTAACATTCCTATCTTCTGTGATAATACTGCTGCCATTTGTCTAAGTAAGAATCCCATTCTACATTCCAGAGCTAAACACACTGAAATAAAACATCATTTTATCAGAGACTATGTTCAGAAAGGGATAGTAACATTGAAGTTCATTGATACAGATCATCAATGGGCAGATATCTTTACTAAGCCTTTAGCTGAAGATAGATTTCTTTTTATCTTAGAAAATCTGAACATTCAAAATTGCCCTGAATGAAGTGTGGCTCTGAAGATGTAAAATGAGACTCTGATATAAACAAATGTGTTTCTGCCTCTGACTCTGATACTTCTACCAGTTAAGAAGATATCTGAGTTAGAAATCTCCAGGAACCAATCCTTTGGTATTCCTGAAGATCAGATACATCAACACGTGGAGCACTTAGCGTCCAACCCTAGAACTTCTAGACAGCTGTCCAGAAGAAAATCAAAGGGAAACGTTTGAGATCTCCTCGAGCAGTGTGCATACTGTTGGGATTAGACATTCATTAATGAGCCTTAATCATTTTCCCCCAAGCGTGCTAACTTGTGCTTTGTGCTAACGCTGAATAGTGTGTCGTTTTGCATGTGTTTTTTGTTTAGGGTATTTAAACACTTTTCTCACATTTCACACACTTATCACTCTCACTCACTCTCAAACCCTCTCTGAAGCATTTCTGCAAACACTTCATCTTCACCTTCTTCTTCATCAACTATGGATGCTCAACAACAACAAGTTTTCAACTTTTCTCAGCAAATGGAATCCAACGCCACTGCCCAAAGTTCAAGCATTCCAACTCCAACGGTTACAGGCGTTTCCATTACTCCAGTGTACAAGGAACCCCATGTTCTTGAACTTAAATAAAATTCCTTCAAATGATGTATGTCTCCTAAGTAATTAGTGTGAATCTTGGTTGTCGCGGCTGGAAAAATGACAGAGTCGCCACCATCTTTTATTTGTTCCTAAGAAACAGGGAAATAATGATAAAACCTATGACTAAGGTGAGATACTAGGTTCGGGAGCCAGTTAAATAAGGCGAAGGTGTCAAGCACCCCTTATCTCCATTGTATTCAATGGGATCCTCCTACAATTTTAGGGTTAGTGTATGTTTCTAAAATGTTTTCTTTAATATTAGTTGATTATTCAATTTATTTATTTATTTACAGAAAATATTCTATTTAAACGGATGAGAGACCCAAAAAGATTTTTTATATAATTGTACTCGCTAGAGTTTACAACTCTATGCATACGTACCTTCGTATTAGGCGAAAGATCAGAGTACCGTAGTTCTTCTATAAAAAAGTTGTTTGTTGGTTGTTTTTATCCCTTAAAACTTCTCACGCATCAGGGGCGGAAAAGTGATTGATTTTAAGAAAATGCCTCAATACACTAGGGTAGAGGACTTATAGTTTGAAATGTGTTGAATTTTATTTTATCCCTTGATTATTTGTAAAGATAATATTTAATTTATTTTAAGAAAATAAATATTAGAATGTTAGATATAACATATCCCTGATTTTAATTTTATCCCATGTCTTTATCCCATTTGATTATCATAATATTTCATTACAAAAATGTAATTTAATTTTATCAAGAAAATAAATTAAATAAGCTGTAATATAATGTATCTCTTTATTTTATTTTCTATCCCTTATTTTTATCCCCTAAAGTCTTAGAAATTATCTATGATTTTATCCCATATTTCTTGATTTAATTAATCCTAATTTAAAACCCCTGATTTAGTTAAATTTAATATTATAATTAATTAATAAAATTATTCCCAATAAATTAATTAAACCACAAATAAAATAAATCAAACCAGAAAATAAATAATTAATATTTAGAAAATCCTAATTACTGACTTGAATGAATAAATCCCTTTGTTAAATGAAGTAATAATAAAATTAATAGTTATTAGTTTAATTAAATAAAATAATTAAATAAAATAAGGGTTGAAGATCTAAGGGTCCCTTAAAGACAATTATAAGTTAGACATAATTCTAAAAGTTAAATAAATTAATTAAATAACAAATAATAAGAGATAAATAATAGTTATAAAAAAATATTAGCATGATGAGGGAGGTCGGCGCCGACCCACTCATCTCTCTTTGCCTTGCTTTGACTTTTCAAATGAAATGCCTAGCCAATAAGACATTGACATATGGCATGTACCAAAATAATTAAAAATGAAAAGAGAAAGCAACATTTTGGTATTATCTCTTCCGGATAAGTGTTTCTCTCCCCCTCTCATGCTATGGAACCTACCCCTTGTCTAAAGTAGGCATAATGAAATTATATTCTATTTCAAAATTCAAAGAACAAAAATTCAATTATGTATATTAACAACTTGCAGTATTCATGACAATTCTAAATAACCATTATAATACTCATGATCATTCCAAACATAATATTACCATATCATTTCCAAATACTTGCAACAAGAAAACGCATACACTAGTTATGAAGAGAAATTATTAATTTCACACATTGGTTCAAAAACACATAAACATTGAACTAACCATGAATCTTACCAACAAGAATGCAATATGCATCAATATATGTCCAATAATCAAATTCAATTCCAATTATCAAAACTCACAAGATAATCGATATGATTAAAAGTATAAAAAAGCAAGAATTAAAAAAAGCTATATGAAGTTGAACAAATTCTATCAGTACAATTGAATTCATTATGACTTACCTTTTGGTTTTTAGATCTATATTACTCTTCACGTTAGAGATCAATTAAACGCGGTAGAAGACAGAACTTTTCAGCAACAAGAGTTATTTGAAGTGGTGATGCATTGATAGATCATGTTCTCTCACCATCCATTTATTTCTTCTTTCTAACTTGCTACAATAATTGGCTTATTTTTTTTAGTGATTGGATGCTTTGTGATTGATGAGATTTCAAGAAAAAAAGTTGATTTAAAGGGTGATTGTTTATGGTTTTGATGGGATGACTCTATTGTGTGAAAGAACCATGGTATTTTGTTTGGGAAAAGTTGATGAATGGAATTATGGAATTTGTGTGTGTGAGGGATGGTCTTGTAAGTAAAGGGTGAGAAGAGTCAAAGTGTAACTTTTTTCTTGGATTGTTTCTAGTACTTATAGTTTTACTGTACATGTCCCCCCTTTTCAAAATCTGATAGTTCTAATTTATAGTGTTTAGAGAAATTAAAAAGTGAAACAAAATCAATCCCATAAAGTGGCATATAAAATTTAACAATTACTGTTTATTTTTTAAATAAAATTTATATAATCAAAGTAAGACCTTTTAGATTTTTTTCTTAGTAAAATCAATCATGATTTTGAATTTTATTAAAATAATCTTTTTTCGATCTTTTTTCTTTTTCTATTTTTTTTTATATTTTTTTTTGTGATTTTTAATCATTTTGACTAATTATGCAAAAAATAATTATTAAAAAAAGTTTAATGAAAATTAAAAATTAAAAATACAACTTATTTGATTTTTTTATGATTTATTGACTCAAGGAATTTGACTGGACACACTAAAGATAATAATACTAATAATGAAAATAGTGAAATAATTAAATGAGTAATAATAGTAATAATAATTCTAATAAATAAAATATCTTAATAGAATAATCTAATACTTACTAATAATATTGAAAAATATTAAACAATGCTGAAACTAATAATCAAAAAAGTGGGAAATGAAAATAAAAATATAGAAAAATGATAAATTTAAAAACAAAGAGAGAAATGAATTACAAAAATGCTATGTGAGATTAAGATTTTGATTTTTTCTATTTTTATTTGGGAAGGAAAATGAAGATTTGATATGGTTTTAATTTGGGATTGATTTTGAAATGTTTTTGGAGGATTGAGGAAGGAAAAAACTAGTTTTTTGTTGCAAGATCTTGGACTATTATTTTTTATTTTTGGGATATTTCTTGGTTAAATAGCATTATAATAATAATAAATGACTACAATTTAAATTAATAATAATAATACCAAAAATAATTATTCAATTTAATAATAGTAATAATGATAACATAATTATTTTTTTTTTTACTTTTTTTCTTTTAATACTAATAATAACAATATTTAAGAGAATAATAATAATATGCCTAATGAAATTAATAGTAAAATTAACTAACAAGTATTTTTTTGATTTTTCTTTTTATAATAATAACAATACCTAATGTTACTAATAATATCAAAATATAATAATAATAATAATAATAATAATAATAGTAATAATAACACTTGTAATAATAAATAAATAAATAAAAAGAAGAAGAGTAAATAAACTAAAATAAGAAAAATGAGAAGAAATAAAAATTAATAAAATGTCTCAACATAATTCAAACCTAGATCCTATGTTTGTCACTCTTCATACTTAAACTCTTATCAACTGAGCTATCGTAACTATTTGAAATAAAATGGAGCAAAAATATATATGACCATAAACATTTATTTTATGAGATTAATTGAAATACACTGTCAGTTTAAAATGATTTTACACCATCACTTAATTATAGACGTTGGATATTAAAAGAAGTTTGACTTTTATTTTAAAAATCTATAAAGTAATACAAACGAGTGATGGTGATGAACCGACGATGTAAAACTTTTTACACTGACAGTGTATAGTAATTAATCTCTTATTTTATATATATTTTTTACTCTTTTTAAATAAAAATGCATAAAATCGAACAAGTAATATTAATGATATATTTTTTTGGATATTTTTTACTCTTTTAAAATAAAAGTGCATAAAATGGAACAAGTAATATTAATGATATTTTTTTGGATATTTTTTTACTCTTTAAAATAAAAGTGCATAAAAATGAAAAGATTATATTTATCTAAAAATATTCAATTAAAAAACAAAAATAAGAATGTAATTTATTTTTATTTTCTTGTGAAAAATAGAAATAACGGAAAAAGAGAAAAATATACTAAAAAAAGGGAAAGTTGAGATTCGAACCCAGAACCTTATGATTTCACTCCTTACACATGCTCGCTTACCAAATATGTTATTTCATTTATTCGAAATAAAATGATACTAGAAAACATATGAAAGGTGGACAAAATTTGGGATACGACAGTTGCCCCTATTTAATCACCTTTGAACTGAGATGATGATGACGATGAGTCTTCATCTTCTCAAAGGGGAAGATGATTAAATATACTGAGGAACCCTAATTTTGTGCATGGAGTTAGACTCTCTAAGGATGTATAAGGACTTAATGACTCTGGTACTTTGTTGGTACTTAAACCAATCTTAGGTGGAACCCTTGTTGATACCTTTGGTGGTTAGTTTCAACCCATCCGGGTGAAACTTGCATACGATTCCATATGATCATCCGATCATGTTACATAAATTGGGTAGGACTATGCCGATCCTCCGGTCGTTGTTTGATAAAACCTTGGTAGAACCCCTGATAAAACTCCTAATAAAATCCTTGGCAAAACTATCGATGAAACCCTTGATACAACTTCTCATAGAACCTTGATGATAAAACCCTGATGAAACTCTTTGATAAATTTATGATGGAACCCCTTGATTAATCCTTGATGATCAGTTTCAACCTCTTCATGTGACACTTGCGTATGATTCATATGATCATTCAATCATGTCCCTAGAGTCGGATATGACTTTAGTGATACCACAATCACTCTGGTTGAGACCCCTTTGGTGATACTCTGGTGAAACCCCTTGATAGAACCCTTTGATGCAACTTCAGATAGAATCCCTAGGTGAAACCCTTGATAAAAACCTTTTTGATGAAATACCTTGATGAAACTCCTTGAAGAAATATGGAGAAAACCCCTTGATAAAACTCTTGATAAAACCCCTTGATAGAATCCTTTGATGAAACCCCTGATAAAATCCTTGGTGGAACCCTTTGATAAAACCCTGATGAAACATCTATGATAAAAATATGATGAAATCCCTAATGAAACCCTTAATGGAACCTTAAATAATACCTCTTGATGAAAACCTTTTTGATCAATTTTAACCCTTATGGGTGAAACTTGCATATGATCCCCATGATCATCCGATCATTTCATGGGAATCAGGTAGTACTCTATTGATACCCTGATCACTCTAGATGAAACCCCTTGGTAAAATTCTGGCACAACCCCTTGATGGAATCTTTCGATGACATCCCTGATAAATCCTTTTGATAAAATCCCTTGACAAAACCCTTTTGACAAAATCCCTTGATAAAATTTTGGCGGAACCCTTTGATAGAAAATTATGGTGAAACCCTTTGATAAATCCACGATGAAACCCTTTGATAATAACACTTTGTTGAAACTTCTTGGTAAAACCTTGGTGAACCCTTGGTGGATAATTCTATGATGAAAACCCTTTGATTAAACACCTTTGATAATATCCCTTGATATAACCCCTTGATGAAATTCCTTTATACTTCTGATGAAACCCCTAATGGAACTCCTGGTAAAAACTCTATGATGAAACCCTTGGTGGAACCCCTTGAAAAACCCTATGTAAACCTTTGATAAAACCTTGGTGTATTTGATGGAACGTATCCCTTGTGTGGGATAGGTTAATTAAGCCGAAGATGTGAGAGGTGAAGACCCACTCAATAGTTGATAACAATCATTCAGGATGACCGACTACTGGAGAGATTTCTTTGACGACTCACAGTGAGTGAGTTTACTGGGGAAGTCCTTTATTGGTGTCACATAAGATGACCGTCTATTGGGGAATATGCTTCCAGGAGAGGTTCCCTAAGGAGCGAAGGTGTCGAGGAAAGTCCTAAGAAATACTTGCAAGGATGTGGTGAAGGAATTGTATACCATTAGGGCATACCAAGGACAATGATGCTAAGTATTTGTTGCTTGGAGAATGAGTTCCAAGGATACTTTCTAGGGTCTTGTCCTTAAGACTGACTCACTGGGGTGTACAGTGAGAAAAAAGTTGGGGAGAATCTTGGACTGAGATTTATCGCCGACTTAGTTGGGGATGGATCCAGACTCTCATGATGAGTCCTGAGTCTCAACCTATGTTATGCATGTTATGTATGCATGTTTAGAGTTTATATGGTGTAATGTTCCACATTCATGGATATTCTATGCGTGATATGATGTATTAATGCGATGATTTCTTGGGTTGCGCCACTGAAGATTGGGTCATTTGTAGGTATTGAGTGGCAAGGTTGGGCTTTTGTGAGATGCCAATCAAAGTTGGGCTTTTGGGTTGACTTCTAATTGAGGTTGGGCTTTTTGGATGTAGGTTATAAGTGAGGTTGGTCTTTTTGGATGTAGGTGCCAAGTGAGGTTGGGCTTTTGTAGATGTTAGATTCATGTTATAGGAATATGCTAGATGAATGAGATGATATGTCTGGTTAGACACTAGAGCGTAGCGATAAGATTAATGCATGACAATGATTTGAATGTTTTAACAAGTTCCCTTGTGGAGAGTCGGGGACTGTCAAGGCTTAGAGAGGTTGCTTGTATTATAAGGATATTTGTCAAAAAAACAGTAGTGGGGTATTGAGCTAGCATGACTTCCCGATATTCGTTGCAAACTTGATAACTATTGATGTATGGCAGAGCTTGACTGTGCATCTTGAAAGTATTGAGAGGGATTGTCCCTGCAGTATCCCATAGTTTCCCCAACCGATTGGGTCTTTGAAGAAATTCTCCTCAATATGAATTTGAAGCGGTTTAGCCATACCATGCACTTAAGATGTCCTACCGTAGTATTAGCCTTGGAGATATTCGTCCTTATTTGTAGGTCTTCATTGAAAGAGTTGCCTGAAAAGAAACTTGGATCCCACCATGCTATCGTATGACTTTGACATGGACTGCCTCAGTGTGTGAATCTTAAAAAGTATGCCCCTGATTAGATGACTTTCAGAGTGATCGCCCTTACTATGCCCCTGAGTTGGTATGCCCCATTATGAGAGTCTTGAAAGGTATGCCTCTGATCATGAGGGTCATGGATGTTATTTGACATAGGTGTGTCAAATATTGAAATGTTTCGCCTCTAATCAATAGGATCTTTAGATGATGTTCCCCTAGGATCATAAGGATTTTCCCCCTAATTGGAAGGATCCTTAGGTGACTTGCCCCTAGTCAGGAATGTATCGAAGTGGCGTGCCTCTGATCAGACCATTATTGATATTTCCTTGGTGCTAAGTATTGACTTGTGAGAAAAAAATTCTTTTTGAAAAGTAATTCTAACGCCATGCTCATGCAAGTCTTTGAAATCGAAAATTGTTATGGAAAACCGATATGGTGTATACAGATGATATCTGGCCACGAGGTTGGCACAAATGAAGATATGAAAATGTGATAAAACAAGATGGTTATCAATGATTTAACATACATTTGGAGTCAGTTTAACGATTTTGCTGAGTATGTTTTCATAGTGAACCTAGCTTCAATTAGGACTTTAAAATGTTATAACATGGCCTAGTTCATAGTTTATGAAACAAAAGATATAAGGCTCAAATTTTGATTAAGACCCACCCTTTCTCCTTGATGATCTTAATTCCTAAATTCAATTAATTCAATGAATGCATTTAGTCTGCAAGAGAATTTTGATAATGATGATGGATGTAATGATTCAAGCATTGATGATATTCTTGAGGTGGCAGCCACATATTTTCACTCACAAGCTTGTTTCCATTTTTGCTTTTTAATCTCTACTTTTGCATGGAACCATTCTTTTGAATTTGTGGTCCATATGGAGGCCCAAACTTTTGCCTAAGTCAACTGCTTTTTAGTTTTTGACTTAGCGGGCATTTTTTTAAACATGATGCCCTAACTTTTGCCTAAGTCAAAAACTTTATGGTTGTTTCCCTTCTTTTTTTTACTTAGCGGACTCTTTTTGGAACAACTCATGTGTGATTTTGCTTTTGATTTGAAAGTTGTGACTGCCATGTTAGTTATTTCTAGCTTTGTCCTCATTGCTTCCTCGATGTTGAATGGTGTGAGGAAGAAGATGTTGCTTAAACCTCTTACTGATGTGATTATGGAATAGTTCTCTTGATACTAGAATGCATCATTGACTTAATTGAAACTACCCTACCCTTGGTTAATATTATGTGTTTTTATGAATAAAAAAAGAAACACCAACTTCTGGCTCAAGGGGGTTGACTATAGATTATCTCCTTATTTCTCTAGTGTTTAGGAAGTGAAATAATGCCTTACATCGTCAATCGGGTCTTACTATTAAAAGCATAGTCAGCAAATTCAGTTATTTATTAGATCATTATCCTCTTAAGTTTGTTAAGAGGTAAGAGCGAAATGGAGAACTTTGATTTTCTTAGCAAGTGATGGCATAAAAGAGAGTGTAAACGAATGGATTGACTCAAAAATATGCATGCTCGTTTTATTAAAATTACTTTTCAAAGAGTACAAATTTTAAATACAAACAACCCTTAGCAAAAAAGAAATTACAACTAGAAATGATAAAGTCTATTGATCCTAGGGACGAGCTTCATCATTGATTCAAATGACTTTAAGAGACATTTCTTGATGTTCTTGCACTTGTAAAGATAAAGGGGCGACCGTTCACCAATGGGACTCCTTCTTTGAACATTAACTGTAGGTCTTATACTTTATGCTTACATCAGGAATTCTCGTCATGACTTGTAGGGTATAGACGAGGAGAGAGATCATTCGGTTATAGTCCTACTAGGGAACCTCTGAATAAGTCATGAGACATTAGTATAAGATTCAGTTTCCTTCCAAGCTTCCTTTGTTGTGATTGATAAGGCGCATTGGGCTGCTGCTGAACCAGATATTGTTGCAGACCTTGTTGCGGCGGCATCATCCAAGTTCGTTGTATTTAAAGTATTGGGTAGGTCGGTGGCTTGTTTGGCGAAGAGTTACCTTCTCCCTGCAATGGTACTTTCCCCTCTTGAGTTCCTCCATAGTTTCTTGAGACGTCATTGAAGTTCGTTCGTGAGTATCAGGAAGTCTGCTAGCTAGAAAGTTGGAGGAAAATTGAAAGTGGAAAGGATATGCAAATGTATGTGCATGTATGCAAATGCGTGAAAATGCATGTGTATGCAAAAAATATTTTTATTTTTTTTTTAATTTTTAATTTTGAAGGTATGCTAAAAGTTTTCTTTTAGATGCAATACAAGTGTTACATTAGGATAGTGATAGATAGGAGAACCCATACGGGTTTAGGGATAATGCCAAATATAAGGACACCTTGTTTAAGAAGGCTCCTTATAGATAGGGATAATGATCGGCATGGGAAACCCAAACAAGTTTAAGGATAGGTAAGGTAATATGCAAGCATGACCTAGTTAAGGGAGTTTCCTTATGATAGATCATTTCTAAGTTTAGACTACCAAGTCCCCTCACTTGTAGGATATAAAGTTTTTGGTAAGATGATAGCTCTAGAGTCATGGACCATACCCTTGGTTTACCATGAGAAGGAGCAAGCCTTCCTACGGCAATCCTTCGAGATATGTCTTATCTAGGCGGGACCTTAGTAACAACCTTTGCAAGTTGATAACATAAGGTCACCCTGAGTTAAGAGGGTTCTAGAAGAGGTCCCCAGAGTCATGAACCAAACTCAAAGTTTTATTAGGAAGAAGTGTTGACCTTCTCATAACAAACCTTTTGAATTGATCTATTATGGGCAGAATCGTCATCAAAGACCCTACGGGATGAAAACCCCGGTGGCCGAGACAGGACGACCCCTTACTTAAGCTTATATTTTTCCTCAAGCTTGGGTTTTAGCTTCACACCTTTGAAAATCCCAACCACTATGATATGACATGCATAATAATATAATAAAGAATAAAGTAAAGTAAATAAATAAACATAAATAAAGGAAAGCAAATAAACAGAGAAACAAAAACAACTCTAAAACCCAAGGTTATGATGGACTCTCTTTAGGGAAAGTATAAGAACTCCCCAGCAGAGTCGTCAGCTGTCGCGGCTGGAAAAATGACAGAGTCACCACCATCCTTTATTCGTTCCTAAGGAACAGGGAAATAATGATAAAACCTATGACTAAGGTGAGATACTAGGTTCGGGAGCCAATTAAATAAGTGGAATGTGTTAGGCACCCCTTATCTCCATTGTATTCAATGGAATCCTCCTACAATTTTAGGGTTAGTGTATGTTTCTAAAATGTTTGCTTTAATATTAGTTGATTATTCAATTTATTTATTTATTTACAGAAAATATTCTATTTAAACGGATGAGAGACCCAAAAAGATTTTTTTTATAACTGTACTCGCTAGAGCTTATAACTCTATGCCTACGTACCTTCGCATTAGACAAAAGATCAGAGTATCGTAGTTCTTCTAGAAAAAAGTCGTTTGTTGATTGTTTTTATTCCTTAAAAATTCTCACGCATCGGGGGCGGAGAAGTGATTGATTTTAAGAAAATGCCTCAATACACTAGGGTAAAGGACTTATAGTTTGAAGTGTGTTGAATTTGATTTTATCCCTTGATTATTTTGTAAAGATAATATTTAATTTATTTTAAGAAAATAAATATTAGAATGTTAGATATAACATATCCCTGATTTTATCCCTGATTTTTATCCTTTGAAACCCCTTAAAATTTTATCACATATTTTATCCCATGTCTTTATCCCATTTGATTATCATAATATTTCATTACAAAAATGTAATTTAATTTTATCAAGAAAATAAATTAAATAAGCTGTAATATAATGTATCTCTTTATTTTATTTTCTATCCCTGATTTTTATCCCCTAAAGTCTTAGAAATTATCTATGATTTTATCCCATATTTCTTGATTTAATCGATCCTAATTCAAAACCCCTAATTTAGTTAAATTGAATATTATAATTAATTAATAAAATTATTCTCAAATTAATTAATTAAACAACAAATAAAATAAATCAAACCAGAAAATAAATAATTAACATTTAGAAAATCCTAATTACTGACTTGAATGAATAAATCCCTTTGTTAAATGAAGTAATAATAAAATTAATAGTTATTAGTTTGATTAACTAAAATAATTAAATAAAATAAGGGGTGTAGATCTAAGGGTCCCTTAAAGACAATTATAAGTTAGACATAATTCTAAAAGTTAAATAAATTAATTAAATAACAAATAATAAGAGATAAATAATAGTTATAAAAAAATATTAGCATGATGAGGGAGGTCGGCGCCGACCCACTCATCTCTCTTTGCCTTGCTTTGACTTTTCAAATGAAATGCCTAGCCAATAAGACATTGACATATGGCATGTACCAAAATAATTAAAAATGAAAAGAGAAAGCAACATTGTGGTATTATCTCTTCCGGATAAGTGTTTCTCTCCCCCTCTCATGCTATGGAACCTACCCCTTGTCTAAAGTAGGCATAATGAAATTATATTCTATTTCAAAATTCAAAGAACAAAAATTCAATTATGTATATTAACAACTTGCAGTATTCATGACAATTCTAAATAACCATTATAATAATCATGATCATTCCAAACATAATATTACCATATCATTTCCAAATACTTGCAACAAGAAAACGCATACGCTAGTTATGAAAAGAAATTATTAATTTCACACATTGGTTCAAAAACACATAAACATTGAACTAACCATGAATCTTACCAACAAGAATGCAATATGCATCAATATATGTCCAATAATCAAATTCAATTTCAATTATCAAAACTCACAAGATAATCGATATGATTAAAAGTATAAAAAAGCAAGAATTAAAAAAAGCTATATGAAGTTGAACAAATTCTATTAGTACAATTGAATTCATTATGACTTACCTTTTGGTTTTTAGATCTATATTACTCTTCACGTTAGAGATCAATTAAACGCGGTAGAAGACAAAACTTTTCAGCAGCAAGGGTTATTTGAAGTGGTGATGCATTGAGAGATCATGTTCTCTCACCATCCATTTATTTCTTCTTTCTAACTTGCTACAATAATTGTCTTATTTCTTTTAGTGATTGGATGCTTTGTGATTGATGAGATTTCAAGAAAAAAAGTTGATTTAAAGGGTGATTGTTTATGGTTTTGATGGGATGACTCTATTGTGTGAAAGAATGATGATATTTTGTTTAGGAAAAGTTGATGAATGAAATTATGGAATTTGTGTGTGTGAGGGATGGTCTTGTAAGTGAAGGGTGAGAAGAGTCAAAGTGTAACTTTTTTCTTGGATTTTTTCTAGTACTTGTAGTTTAGTGTAAATGCCCCCTTTTCAAAATCTGATAATTCTAATTTATAGTGTTTAGACAAATTAAAAAGTGAAACAAAATCAATCCCATAAAGTAGCACATAAAATTTAATTATTACTGTTTATTTTTGTCAAATATGCAATTAAACTCACATTAATGTGTTTATTTTTTAAATAAAATTTATATAATCAAAGTAAGACCTTTTAGATTTTTTTATTAATAAAATCAATCATGATTTTGAATTTTATTAAAATAATCTTTTTTCGATCATTTTTCTTTTTTATATTTTTTTTGTGATTTTTAACATTTTGACTAATTATGCAAAAAATAATTATTAAAAAAAGTTTAATGAAAATAAAAAAATAAAAATACAACTTATTTGATTTTTTTTGTGATTTATTGACTCAAGGAATTTGACTGGACACACTAAAGATAATAATACTAATAATGAAAATAGTAAAATAATTAAATGAGTAATAATAGTAATAATAATTCTAATAAATAAAACACCTTAATAGAATAATCTAATACTTACTAATAATATTGAAAAATATTAATCAATGTTAATAATGAAACTAATAATGAAAAAAGTGGGAAATGAAAATAAAAATATAGAAAAATGATAAAGTTAAAAACAAAGAGAGAAATGAATTACAAAAATGCTATGTGAGATTAAGATTTTGATTCTTTCTATTTTTATTTGGGAAGGAAAATGAAGATTTGATCTGGTTTTAATTTGGGATTGATTTTGAAATGTTTTTGGAGGATTGAGGAAGGAAAAAACGTGTTTTTTGTTGCAAGATTTAGTACTATTATTTTTTATTTTTGGGATATTTCTTGGTTAAATAACATAGTAATAATAATAATAATAAATTACTACAATTTAAATTAATAATAATCATGCCAAAAATAATTATTCAATTTAATAATAGTAATAATGATAACATAATTCTTTTTTTTCTTTTAATACTAATAATAACAATATTTAAGATAATAATAATAATATGCCTAATGAAATTAATAGTAAAATTAATTAACAAAGATTTTTTTGATTTTTTCTTTTTATAATAATAACAATACCTGATGTTACTAATAATATCAAAATATAATAATAATAGTTATAATAAATAAATAAATAAAAAGAAGAAGAGTAAATGAACTAAAATAAGAAAAATGAGAAGAAATAAAAATTAATAAAATGTCCCAACATAATTCAAACCTAGACCCTATGTTTGCCACTCTTTATACTTAAACTCTTACCAACTGAGCTATCATAATTATTTGAAATGAAATGGAGCAAAAATATATATGACCATAAACATTTATTTTATATATATATTTTACTCTTTTTAAATAAAAATGCATAAAATCGAACAAGTAATATTAATGATATATTTTTTGGATATTTTTTACTCTTTTTAAATAAAAATGCATAAAATGGAACAAGTAATATTACTGATATTTTTTTGGATATTTTTTTACTCTTTTTAAAATAAAAGTGCATAAAAATGAAAAAATTATATTTATCTAAAAATATTCAATTAAAAAACAAAAATAAGAATGTAATTTATTTTTATTTTCTTGTGAAAAATAGAAATAACGAAAAAAGAGAAAAATGTACTTAAAAAAGGGAAAGTTGAGATTCAAACCCAGAACCTTATGATTTCACTCCTTACACATACTCGCTTACCAAATGTGTTATTTCATTTATTCAAAATAAAATGATATTAGAAAACATATGAAAGGTGGACAAAATTTGAGGTGCGACATTGGTTATGGCATATGAGACTAGCTCACATCCACATGGAACACTTGAACAAGTTGGTGCCCAAGGATCTCATAGACGGCCTGCCAAACTTACACTTTGAAAAGAACATATTATGTGATGTGTGCCAAAAAGGGAAGCAAATATGGGTCTCTTTTAAATCTAAAAACATGGTTTTCACTAATCATCCCTTGCAACAGCTTCACATGGACCTCTTTGGCCCATCCAAAACCGTAAGTCTTAGTGGAAACGTCCACCCTCTTGTAATCGTGGATGACTACTCTCGCTATACCTGGACAAAATTCTTATCTCACAAAAGAGACACATTTGTCGCCATTCGAAAACTAGCCAAGGTTATCTAGAATGAAAAAGGATTAAGCGTTGCATCTATAAGAAGTGACCATGGCGGAGAATTCTAAAATGAGGAATTCGATTTTTTTTTGTAAAGATAATGGTATTTGGCACACCTTTTCCATTTCACAAACTCCCTAATAAAAGGGGTAGTATATAGGAAAACAGATCACTAGTAGAGCTTGTGAGGACGATGCTCAATGAGACCAATCTTCCTAAATATCTTTGGGTTAATGTTGTAAATATTGTTTGGTATGTTATCAATCGTGTCCTGATACATCCATTTCTAAAGTGAACACCATATAAATTACACAAATGAAGGAAGCCAATTATCTCCCACCTTCACGTCTTTGGTTGTAAATGTTTTATCCTTAACAATAAGAAAGATAATCTTGGAAAATTTGACGCAAAAGCCGATGAAAGTCTATTCATAGGAAATTCCACTTCTAGAAAAGCTTTTAGAATATATAATTTAAGAACCAAAATAATCGAAGAATAAATACATGTTACCTTTGACGAATCTAACCTCAAGCTAGTATAAGTGGAAGTTGTTGATTATGCAGGTATCTCAAAAAAAGAGTCTAGAGAATGATTAAGAACTAAACCAAGAGTTGAATGAAAATCAACCCATATAGGAATAACCATTTCAGGATCAAACCCTAGGCACTCCATAAGAACATCCAGATCTCCCAAAAGAATGGAGACTAACAAAAGATCATCTTATCCAAAATCTTATTTGTTGTTTTTTTATTGATTGCTTTAGGTAAAACAATACAAGACGTAAGTTTAAGAGACATATTATGGGACAAGATGTTTCCAGCATGTGTTTCAACATCCAGCCTCAGTTCGTAGCCAATGACCGTGAGTACATTTGAGCTTGATTTTGTTTGATTTCAAGAAGGTTGTTAATCCAAATCTGTTTGACAAAACATTCTATTAAATTATAATCCATAAAGGTTGAAGAAAATTTAATTGGATATGATTTAATTGAAAGATTTAGATTTTGTTTAAATAAGAAGATTTGATTGGATTGGATTTGCATTAAAGAAAATATCTATTTGAATATGCTTTGAAGCGAGATTTGGTTCAGATTTATTGTCCAAGATTTGCAGAAATTGATATGCAAAGATATTGATTGAAGATTTATATTCCATGAAGAAATATTATTGGATTTGTTTTTAATTACAAGATTTGGATTTCTACTTAATGAGAAAATCTCCAATCTTTACTAAAGTCGATTTAAAGTGTAGTTTGGTTTTTGGAAAGAGAATTATTTTGAATCCTTTACTTGAGAAGTTGGAATTGTGATTTATATCAACTAAAGATTTTATTTGACTTGTTCAAGATTTCGAATTTTGTTACAGGGAAGGATATTAGGCCAATGTTCATATGATATGTGAGACATCTATCTTAGGTTGTTTACTTGTAAAGCAAGATAAATTGAAGTATATATTTTCTTTTTATGATTTGTTTTTATCTTTTTGCAATGTGCCAGTTAGATTTGTTTGGCAGATTGAATAAGATCAAATCTAATTATTTGGAGATTTAAATTTGAATCAAAACAAATCAAATCTTTTTGTTGGAGGTTTTTGAAAAACAAATCAAAACATAATCCTCTACACATTTGGACATGATCAAATCTTATGACCACGGGAGAAAAGCCCAAAAGTTTCATTGTTATTTCGGGAGACCTAAATCTAACATTTGAAGTTAGCACAAATATTGAAGATCTAGTGTGCTAAGATTTGGTTCTTTGAGTCCTTGTAATTTGTTATTTTTTTACACCTTTATAAGAAGCTTAACTGAATATTCAAGGCATAGAGGTTGATTATTAGTTTATTTAAAATTCAGAATCCTTAAACTATTTATTGTATTGATTACTAGGGTTAGTGATTGAGAGAAAGTGATATGGGTTCTCATATTTAGGGGGAGTCCTAAATATAAATACACAAACAATATTAAGAAGGTGGGCATTAAACAAGGGTTGTTCATCTAAGACACTTTATACTAATACTATTGAGAGTGGATTTTATTTCTCGAGTTAGAAGCCCCCCATATGTGTGTGTTGTTGCACTAAATTGAGTTAATAATTCTCTTATGTTCTTTATTTGCTTTATGATTTATCATTATGTTTTCTATTATATATCAATTCTGGTATAAAATATGAACTCATTGGCTTAGGCATCTGGTGTATACCATAAGCATACCACTCGCCACAACATTCCATCTCACTCTCAAGGAAGCGAACATTACGATAATCTGATTCTCCTCCCTTAATGACATCTCGACTTGACTAGTGGAATAAACTCGAATATGTATGATTATCGGGTTCATGCAACAACATAACCTCAAAAACACATGCACCCTCGAAATCAGTAGCCTACTAAACCAATCCTCTACACCAAAAGTATCTCAGAGAAGCATAAGCTTATCCTCCACTTGTTTCAATTCCACTCCTACTGGCAAACAATAAGAAAACAAATGAGTACCGACAATGTTTCACATACATATCGCATACTAGGAAACACATATGCTCTAATACCATCGTGTAACACCATAATCCCCGACTCGACATTTAATCAAACAATTTAAAATAAAATTTCACAATTAGAGTGTCACACATTCTTCACCATAATATAAAAACATCAACCACGAAATAGTTATATGAAGATAAGCAACGGAAATCAAAAAGTTCGACATATGAGTTTTCAACAACCAAAAACTCCAACATAATAAAAACATAACACGAATAAATAATGGCATCCCATCCCAAGTACTAGATATCAGAGCTACTCCTATACCTGATTGTATGTACTCTCAAAGACCACATACGCCACAACAACAAACAAGGGGTGAGAATATATTTAACAAATGTTAACGATAAAATTCAGCATCAGGATAATAATCATGATTTATACACACATCAATCACACTCAAAACACAATCAAATAGATAATAATACAAATGCAATGCAACTGCCACCAACTTCTTCTCTAAATGCATATGGTACAAAAATCTCAAGGATCAGAGGTATGTTACTGATTTTCCCATGTCTCCAGTTCCTCTCTGAGCCGTGTCCCCCTCTGGACGTGATACCACCATAGTCCCTCTCTGAATTAGGTCATCACTGGACCGAAGTCTTACCTAAATCCAAAATATATGCAAGCATGATCATGTATAAAAGCAAGCATGTAACTCATCAACATCATAGTATTATAAGATCATAAATCTCAAAACAGTCTAAAAAAGGTCCCACTCTTGAATCGATAAGTTGCCAATCACATGATTCACTATAATCCCTCTAAATTACTATACTCAAAATTTCAATCAAGACCATCACTATAATCCCTCTGGATTACTATACTCAAAATGCCAATCAACGTCATCACTATAATCTCTCTAGATCACTATACTCAAAAATATATTTTTAAAACAATTTTAATTGTTTTTTCTCAAAAAAGAGTAAAGTTGTGTTATTACCCCAAACCTCCAACTCATCAAAATATTAAAAAAAATACTCAAAATGCCTCAAAATTCATAATTCTAAAAAATAACCCTTGAGTACCCTAACAATACTCTAAGGTACCCAAATGCTCTAAAGCACTTAACTGACAACTCTTGCACAATTAAAAACAACTCAAAATAGTCAACTTAACTTTAAACTCATCAATAAAGTAACTCACTATGACTATTACTTGTGTTAGACCATCAATAGGATGATAACCCTTAACACCAAGGCATACAAACACAACTCTAAAACATATCAGATTTACTCAAATAGTAACTCTGACAACTCTAAGGTAACAAATATGTCTCTTAAGCTTATCAACATAACATTTAATACTTATCAGAGTTTCTCAAAGGCAACTCTAAAACATATCAAACTACCCATTACACTCTCACAACTCTAAACAGCTTAAGAATACTCAATAACAACTATATACTCATCAAACAACCCCATAATCACGCTTTCTACTAGTCACACCTCATATTCAAACAATTATTTAAAATATCAAATGGGGTCGAAATTAAACAAATGAATATGTTTCGAAAATCTTATAGGGTCTTCTTTAAGAATATGATTTTTATTTTAGGATTTAATATACCAATCAGTTCACTTTAATCAAACATCATGAATATATAGTTGCATCGAACAAAATGTTTCGCCTGACTTCAAAATGGCGCCAAAAATTATACACTTATGAGAAAATTATGAAAAATTTCAGTTGAAAATATCATTAAACTGTCATTCAAACGCAACTGGTTGCACCTCAAAGTACTTATAAAGCACAAGTTATGCGTGAAATAAGGCAGTGAGTCCCCTTCTATGTCTACATGCAATTTTTCTCTCAAAAGTTCCAATTTTTCAAAAAGAGATTTTCTAATTTTTAAGTTTATGCCAAAAACCTAATATTTCATAAATAACAAAATTAAAATTAAGCCTTTTCTCTATTTGGGAAAAATTCCAAAATCAATCGATTCAGATTTTTTTTAGGGAAACAGATCATAGATCTCAAAATCACGCATTTGAGAAATTAAACGACTCAAACAGAGTCTTTTGAATTCCTGGGGGAAAATCCCAACTCAATATCAATCAACCTAAAAGGCAATTATATGATCAAATTATTATTAACACAGGGTTATAACACTTATCCCCTTTTCGGTCTTAGCGCAAAAACATACAACACATAATCAACAATCTCACCAATAAGGTTTTGCTCAAACCTTATTGGTCAATTCATACAGATCATAAGCCAAAACGGAAAAATATCAAAGAGGAAACATATAACTCAGGGCTCTTATAGGAGGGTAAGGAACCCTCATTATCCTACATGTCAGAATTCACCCCATGAGTATACAATTCCCAGTACCTTACATTTGCAGTAAGGATGATGATTTCAGAAGATTTTGTGAATCCCTCTTCTCAAATCCATCTCTCATCAACAACCCTTTTGTCCTTCTACCTCTTTTCACGTACTCTCAGAATTCTAACCTAGCTTTTCAAAATCACACGTTTTGTCCAAATTAATCTCAACTTCTCTCCTCTTACCTCATACTATTCTCTGTTCACAAAAATCATTCATTCTCCTATTTATTTATTTAAATTAAATTAATATTTATATTAAATAAATATTCAATTTAAATAATTATTTAATATGATTTATATATATTTTCTACAAATACACCTTATTACCAAATAATTAATTATTTTTAATAATCCATTAATAATATTTTATTTATCTGCTCTCAAATCTCATGATCCCGGTAATTAGTAAATTACCAAATTGCCCCTATAATCCAAAAAACATCAAAATTCTAATAAAATAAGTGAATCTCACAAATAATTAAATAAAATACTCTAATTAGAAGTTGGGGTGTTACAAGTCTCCCTCACTTAAGAGGATTTTCGCCCTCGAAAGTTACCTGGCGAAAATAAATCTGGATAAGATTCTTGCATCCGGCTCTCCAACTCCTAAGTTAGACTCCCTCCAGTAGATCCTCCCTGGACCACTTTCACTAGGGAAATCTCATTCCCTATGAGTTGACTCACTTCTTGACCCATGATCCTTATGGGTAATTCTTCAACAGTTAGATTCTCTCTCACTTGCACACCGTCCATTTGGACTATATGCGACATATCAAGAATATAATTTTGAAGCTCAGACACATGAAGAACATTATGCAGGTTCGAAAAGGATAGTGGCAAGGCCACCTTGTAGGTAATAAATCTAATCCTATGGTAAATCTGATAGGGTCCAATAGAAAAAGAGAGTAAGCTTCTTAGACTTCAAAGCCCTCCCAACACTAGTCATATGTGTGACTCTCAGAAACACATGATCGCCCTCCCGAAATTCAAGAGTATTCATCCGCTTATCGTGATAACTCTTTTGTATGATCTGAGGTGCCTTTGTATTCTCTTGGATCATCTTCATTTTCTCTGTAGTTTTTTGCATAATCTCTTGTCTAGGAACAACACTCTTTCTAGATTCATGTCAACACAGAGGAGTCCTACACCTTCTCCTATACAACAATTTGAACGATTCCATTCCAATACTCGAATGATAGCTATTATTATATGTAAACTCAATCAATGGTACAAAATCATCCCAAGAACCTCCTTACTTTAAGACATAAGCCCTCAAAATATCCTCCATAGACTAGATAATCTTCTCAATCTAACCATCAGTTTGTGGATGATAAGTAAAACTTAGTTTCATCTTAGTACCTAGAGCTTCCTACAAGTTCTCCCAAAACCTGGATGTGAATCTCATATTTCTATCTGACATAATACTTGATGGAATACGACAAAGCTTCACATTCACAGTAATATAAATCTCAACCAACTTTTGTAATGGAAAATTGATCTTAATCGAAATGAAGTGTGATTGCTTTAAAAGAATTTTTTATTTAGATTTAATTAGGTTAATTCTATTTTTAGTTAATTTGATTCTATTATAATTTAGTTTTTAATTAATATGATTTTATTTAATTTTTACTTAAAAATAAAAAACACAAGAAGATATTTTTTTTTAATTTGATTTTTATCTTGGTTATCAAGGAGCGAATATGGTTCTATTTTTGGCATTCTGCAAATAGTATCTGGATTGTTTTTTGATCATAATTTAATTATTACCTTTTATATTGACCAATTTTTTAGTATAAATACATGTCAGTTTCTATCATTTTTTCCATCCACATTATTTATAATCGACAATTACAAATTCAATATCCTAAAGTTGTTTCTCTTCACATCGAAGAACAACAACAACTAAACCCTAATCTAAGTTGCAACCGTCCCTACAACCAAAGAAAAACGAGAAGATGAGTTCAAAGGAATTTGAGAGAGAGAGAGAGAGAGAGAGATAATGAAGCCTACCCTTGTGGATCCTTCCTCCGATAACTTTCGAATTGGTAATCTCTCTACCCCTTTTACTGTATTTTGTTATATGCCTTGGTTGAATATAGCTTGTGATTGTAAGAACAAATTTAGTTCGACAATGTATCTCTAAGATTTTGATGATAACAAAGGATGAAACAAAAATGGTACCCTAACGAAATATTTCTAAGTATGCAGGACTCTAATCAAAACAGTCAGATAGACAATCATCAGATACAAAATCAAGCGCTAAGATACCACTCAGAAGATACACAACCAGAAGCTCTGACTCTGATCAACCGCAAGCGTAAGCTAAACTAAAGAAGTCAGACACTCTAAAATGGAAGAATGACTATAGAATCTGAAGACATACGCTCTGATAAAGTCAAGAAAAGAAAAACTCTGAAGACAGTCAGCAACAAGCATCTTCTGAAGTTGCAATCACTTAATGCAATCGCAACAAGATAAACCAAAGGGCTTGAGGATTGTTTCCCAAGGAAGCCCTAATTCAATTGTGCATTGACTGTGCCTTGCTCATGAAGCAACCTCAACATATGATCAAAATAAATCAAGGGAAGTTCTTTCATTCATCATTTTATGCATATATGAGCCTATGTGAGTATCCTCAATCATTCATTCATCAATATTTGAAGTTTGGACTTGAGAAGTTGACCAGTCAAATCATCTAACTATTTTGAAATCTACTGATACCTAACTTTTGATGTGTTTGCCAAATGAAGATGACCCCAAGAGAAAAAATGTTCTTAAGAACCATTTGAACAACTTCCATGTTCATCAAAAAATTCATTTGAAACTTGGAAGGTCATCATTCATTTCAAAACATTATAGGTCATTTTGGCTGAAACCCTAATTTTGGGTCAACTTCCCAAGGACCTAACTCCTTCATTTTTCATGATTTTGAGGTGATACCAATTGCATTGGAAAGTTTGAGATGTCTAATTCAAATGTTATGTTGGACAAAATTTCATAATCCTAAAAGAAACACATGTGATAATACAAAACATTATAGGTCACTTTGGATCAAAGCCATTGAATCTTGAAAAAGTCCAACTTCAAGTGCCCATAACCTTCTCATAAAAAATCCAAATGATGCAAAATGTAAGTCCAAATTGATTGTATTGAAAAGATATACAACTTTTATGTTGGAGGTTTTTCCATTTGAGGCTTGCATCATTGAAACAGAAGGGCTTGAAGTTGGTCATTTTTGGCAAATTTTTCAAATACATGTTTTGTACCTTGAACTTCATGGCCAGTTTTCACAATCTTCCAAACTCCAAATGGATTTTTATCCAACATAGCTTTTATTCCTTATGTCAATACCTTTCCAACCATTACCCACATGCCTATGTTTGGAATTTCTATGTATGACTTTCGAAGAGATGAATCTTTGTGACCATTTATGCATTTCATGTTGAATCTTGATACACAAGCAAATGCCTTTCAATCTGCATGTCCAAACTTGCTTCAAATCATTTCAGCATGCAAAACCATTTGATTTTGGGCCTCACATGCGCCTGTACAGGCCCATGCATGGAGGACCCAATTCTCATGCACACGGATTCATCACACTCTCCTTGCAGCTTCAGCTATAAATAGAATGCATTGCTTCATTGATTGGTAACCTGAAGGTGCCTGAAACCCTGCTGAAATCATTTCCCAACCTCACACCAAAGGAATTTTGAGTTTTCATTTCACTTTTCAAGTTTGATTTTCAACAACATCAGTTGATTTTCAATACTAATTCCTAAGCCTTGCTCTCATATCATACATCAAGATCAAGTTGCAAGCAAGCATTTGGTTGGATCGCGCTCATCAAAGCTGCACTTCAAAGGTTTGTAGCTCAACTGTTTGCTTCAAATCTCACTATATATTATGCATTGCTTGTGTTGGTTTGGTTTTCTAAAGTCCTCATGTGAGAGGCAAGCCATTGGTGGCTTTAATTTTGTGAATTATTGAAGTTCAGATCAAGTACCTGGATTTTCCATCTCTGATTTCTCCTTTCATAGAGATCTAGAGAATAATCCAAGGTTACAGGGGTGATGTACATCACCCAAACTTTAATTTGGTGTATAGATCGTTTGATTTGGTTGAGGTTGCAAAACCTGCAACTGGTGGCCGTATTTAGCTTGCTCGCCGAAGAAGACGGTGGTTTCCACCACCGTCTACACGTGGAACTCTCCTGGCCTTCAGATCTGGCTCACAGGATCTAATCATGGCCATGCATTGTTTTAACTTTTTTAAATCCTTCATGATTCGCGCTTGACTCAAGTACTTGGTGCGTGCGTGCGTCTGATCCATTGATCATGTCCACGTCATTTAATGAAATGGATCAGACGCCTCTGGTTTTTTCTCTTTTATTAATTTCTGTTTTATTTTCTTTAAATCCATTTATTTTTAAAAATTCATAACTTCTTTATTTGGAATCACAAAAATATGGGACCAATTGCAAAAAAATTCTCTTAAATTCTAGTTTCATAATATGATTTTTAATTATTTTTGTGATTCCATTTAATATTTTTTGTGAATGATTTCATTTCTGATTGTTTTTAATTCATTTAAAATACCTTTTGATATTCAAAAATGTCAAAAATATTTTCTTAACATCTTTGGATAATGATAAGTCTATTAAAAATATTCTCATCAATTTCTTAATTGATTTGATATTTATTTGAGATTTTAGTCCAATTATGTTATTTTTCTTCATTTTTAATTGTTTAAAATTAGTTTCTGTTTTCAAAAAATGTTGAGAAAATTTGTCAAACCTTGTTTGACCATGTTAAACTTATGATGATCCAATTGGACTTATCCAAGTTGATTTGAATTGGATTTGAAGTTTGACCTCATTTTGTTCATTTTATTTTATGTATTATTTTAATTCCAAAAAATATCAAAAATATGTTTGACCTTTCTTGACTTTTAATCTTCATTTCACTTCTGTTTACCATTGATTGATGTTGATTCCATTCATGTTTGATCAATGTGTTTTGGTTATGTCATTTGAATTTCCATTTTGTACATTCCATCTTCATCTTTCATCTTCTTCTTTTTCTTTTGACCAATGAGTTAATGATTTGTGGTTAGCCTTGATATATGAGAGGCTTAACCTTCTTTGATCCAAATAAAATTCAACTTGATCAAAGATCAAGTGAATTGCTTTGTGTCCAAGATAGGTTGCTTCTTGGTCAGGCAAAGAACCTGAAATCCATACAAGGTCACCCTTCTTTTCTTTTGGCATGGCAAGTTGTAGGAGCTTGGCTTACTAGTCATGATCTCTAAATTGTGTTTATTTGCCTATAGTTTTATTGACCGGCCTCAGATAGGTGTGACTACTACATTAGTCCACTTACGATTGCTTAACATAGCGCTAAATTGCCTAATGGCACACTAACACTAACTACTAATCACTAACTTTTAATTCAAGCATTTAATTCTTGAAATTTACTTTAATTCAATTTAATTTCTTGCTCATTTATTCATATTGTCTTTTCCTTTTGCTCATTTGAGCTCATGTTTATGCTTATGCCATTTGCCTTTTGCTCACTTGAGCACATTATTGTGTAAACATACTATTGCCTTGTGCTTGTTTTGTCTTTGTTTGTGTGAACCCAATGCAAAAAGGAGAAATGACTTAGATTTAGGACCTTACCTATGCTTAATGGAGTTCAAGAGCAACTAGGCCTCATGCCTTTAGAATGCTAAATTTGTTGAAGAGCAACTAGGCCTCATGCCTTTAGAATGCTTAATCTTGAAGTTGACTTGAAAGGACCCCTAATCTAAACTCTCTCTTTGTCCATTTCTATTATTGCATTGTGAACTTTTTGATTATTTATTCTTGTGTGTTAGGGATTCCAAACTTGAGCTAGTTAGAAGGACCATTGTCATGAGCATCCAAGTTAAGAGAGACAAGCTAAATGAAGATCCTAGGAGCTTGATTGAATATTTGTTTGATTGTTTGAGTTAATTGCTAAGTCCAAAGGAAAGGAGCATCTTGGATCATCTTTATGATCTCAAGAAAGGAACTCCAAGGGTTTTATTCTCTTCTCCCATCTTTGCATGTTTAGTTATCATAGTGGTTGATGTAAACCTCACCTCATCCTTAGTGATTGGACTATAAGTCTTCCATACTTATTATAGGATGGATCCCTCACTAGTATGTTGAAGCTCTCCTCACATGGTGGATTGTTGGTTTAGGTTGAGTTTTCTCCCTTTGATAACAAAAGACCTTAAGGCTTTTGACAAATCAATCCACCCATATTTTGACATTTTTACCCCGAACTACGAGGTTTTGATCCTACCTTTGTGATGGTACATAGGCAATGGGTTTATCCATTCAAACAACAAAATTGTAAATAATTTGTATATTCTTTTCTCATCTCTCCAATCTTGTTTGCACAAATATTTTCGCAAATACCAACCTACCATACAACATTTGCAAAAAGGGCTCCCTTAGAGTACTAAGGATGTTTTTGGTGCTTAAAACCTTCCCATTGCATAACCAACCCCCTTACCCAGATCTCTGACATTTTTATTAGTTTTTGATTTGATAAAACTTCTCGGTTTTTGTTCGCTTTCTAACCTTTCCTTTGGATAAATAGAAGTGCGGTGGCGACTCGAATTGTATGATTTACTTTTGATTTAGTCAATAAATCTAAAGGTAACGAATACCCCGCTACAGAAAAGTGGCGACTCTGCTGGGGATCAGTGAACTTCCTAGTGGGTTTAGCCTACTTTTTGCTTGTTGTATTGTATGTTTATATTTATTTGTGACATATTTTTATGCAAATTTGGGATGACTGTATTGTTTGTAATGGATGAATTGCTTGATATATCAATTGCTTGTGTGCTTGGTGGTCTCTTGTGAGATGAGTTCTATACCCGAACTCGAGTGCACTTATGATAGGAGAATGGCATAGTCTTGTTGACTTGTGTGGAGTTATTACTTAACAAGTTGACTTGCAAGCCCATTCACTTGGTGGAGGTCTTGTCGGGATCAATAATGTCACACGAGTAGTCGTGGTTAGGCATTACTCTTTCCAATATAAACCTTAGAAGCCAAGGACCTTAGATTACCTAGCCCGTCTTGGCCTATTTTAGGACGTAGTGCGAAGATCGTTCAAGTGTAAGATTTGATACAATTGTTACACGATACTACACTCATAAGAGTCTCTCTTGAGATTATTTTTGGAATACGAGTAGTCGTTTATCCGATAATATCCGAAAGATGAGATGATGACTATGGGAACCTCTTGTAGAACATGATTGTCAGGTTTAACCATAGTACACTCCCCTTGGGTGGTTCTTGAAGGTGAGAAAAACAAGAAAGGGGGGGTTTGAATTGTTTGGAAAAATAAGCGCTTTTAAAAATGAAAATCACACAAGGATTTTATACTGGTTCGCTTATAACACAAAGCTACTCCAGTCCACCCGGCCGAGGTGATTTCGCCTTCAACAAGGACTTAATCCACTAATCTTGAAAGATTACAAACAACGTCTAAGAGAAAAATCTCTTAGTCCTCTCAAGTATACAGACTACACAGAGTCACTTGAGGAAATCAACAAACAATAGATGAAAGATTTATGTAATCTAGAGTGCTTCTAAGATAAGCTAATATTACAATAGTAAGAACAAAGTGATTCACGTTATAAGCAAAAGCTTCGTGAAGATTTTGAGAGCAAAAGTGTTTTTCTTGAGTGTTGATATTTCAGTATAATTTTTTCCTTGTATGTGTATATGCTGAATGTTGGTTTGCAGTCCTTTATATAGATCAGTGAGGTAGTAGTTGAAACTGATGAGTAATAAGATGAATTTACGCCATAACATAAATAGCTTCTGCAGGATAACTTTCTCTCCTTGAAATGACTACTTACCACATATGGTATTTTCTTTATTGAAATTGGAGATTAACGTCTCTTTCTCTATTAGGAAATCCATTTGCAAATCTTTACTTGACTTTAACGTTACTCTTCCATGATTAGCAATTCCATGATCAGAGTCTTCGCTTTTCTGGAGATCTTGGAATCTTGCTTCTGATGTTGATCTCTTTAGAGTTCAGATAGTTTCTTCAGACAGCGCTGATAGCTTCTGGAATTTAGAGATAGCGTTGTTCAGAGTCAGAACATCTAGAGCTTACTTCTTGCTCAGATGCTTCTGATACTTGCTGTTTTGTTCAGAGTTAGACTTTCTTGAACGTGTTTCCACTTCAGATGCTTCTGATCATTTGCTGTTTTGTATCTGATCTGGTTCTGTATCTGATGACGTCATCAGATTTCTTCCTTCTTTCCTTAGAACCCTGCACACTTAGAAACTTTTCGTTAGAGTGTCATTTTTGGTTTCATCCTTTGTTATCATCAAAATCAAGGAATCTGTTGTAGAACAATTTTTGTTCTTACAATCTCCCCCTTTTTGATGATGACAAAACAAACTTTAATTAGCAGATGAAACATGAATAATATCAGATCAGATAGATAAGAGCTCCCCCTGAGATAGTGCTAGGGAGTTCAGAAGTTCTTACCAGAGCTTCCAAGCAATGAGGTTTCTGAAACTTTCTGCAATTTCTTAAGTCCAAGTTAGATAATTTTATTTTTAAGAAAAATATGTTGCAGAGTGTTTAAGGTATTTAGACAATATTTTCATCAGAGCTATTAATGACTTCTCCCCCTTTTTGTCAGAATAAAAAAGACATAGCAAAAATAAATAAATAAAGAGAAAAACAATGTATTCAGATAAAAGCACAAAGGCAACAAGAGCATGAAAACATCAGAAAGCAAAAAACAAAACAACAGGCAAACAAAAAATCCTAAGTGTCTAGGGGTTTGGAGGCGGAGGCATTCTCTGAAGCAACATAGCAAGCATGTTCTGGATGTTGTCGTTGACAGTATCTTGCTTGTCCATTCTGGCCCGGAGTTCATTCTGATCTTGCTTAAGTTCTTTCAGCGTCTGGAGAACCATAGGGATGACAGAAGAGGACTCCCCCAGAGTCAGAGCCTGCTGTGCTTCAGCAGCGGCCTGTGCTTCAGCTTCTGCAGCAGCAGCAGCATCTGCCAGAGCCTTAGCTTCAGCTTCCTTTTCCCTTAGGATTTCAGCTTGACGAGCTTTTTCTTCTTCCAGCCTTCTGGCTTCTTCAGCAGCTTCTCTGGCAAGTCTTTCCTGGAGTCTTGCCTCAGCATCTCTGATGTAGCCATTTCTGACTTGTTCAAAGATGTTCTTCAGTCTAAAAGCCTCAGAGGTCATCCAGCCAATGACTCTGTTCCAGTGTGTCCTTACAGAATCAGGATCATCACTGATTTCAAAGTTGGTGGTCAGAGACTTGACCTTTTGTACTGAAGCCCCTGCTACCAGCATGATGGCTTCCTCAAGGGTAGGTACAGAAAGGTTTGGTTCAGAGGTTTGAGGTGAAGATGTTGGAGGGCTGAGATTTAATGTGAGAGGTTCAGATTCTGCTTCAGGTTCAGATCTTTGGGGTGAAGCGTAAAGAGGGTTTAAGTCTAAAGGTTCAGTTTCAGTTTCTGATTCAGGTGCAGCAGAGGTGTTTGGTGGGTTGATATCAGAGGTGGGAAGGTCAGAGGGTTGGTCTTCAGAAGGTTGGTTTTCAGAAGGTTGGTTTTCAGAAGGGATGGTGGTTGTTTGTTGTGGTGGTGAAGTTATTTCAGGTTCTGTTGGTTGTTGTGAAGCGAGGTTTAGAGCATAAATTTGGGCTAGGGTTGGAGAGTTAGGGTCTGAGAGTTCTGGGTCAGAAGAAATGTTGAGGTATGGTGGTGATTCTGGGGCTGTGGAAGATGAAGAGGAAGTGCTTTGGTTTATTTGTTCAGGTTCAGAAGGAGGTATGAATGTACGGGCGATATTTAAAATTGGTGAATGTGAGGATCTGGTGGTTGAAGGTGGGATTTCAGAGGTTGTAAAAATAGGTGGTGTTGGGAGAGGATTAGAGGAAGGGGTAGAGGAAACCATCAGAGGGTCAGAGGAAATAGGAGGAACAGACGTACCAGTAGAAATTTTCAGAGGAGCTGGAGATCTGCTTCCAGAAGATTCTCCAAGTCTGGCCTTCTTTGCCTGTGATGCTATCTTCTTCTCAGAGAGACCTCTCTTGTACCTGACGAAGTCTTCTTCTGAATCTAGACAATCGTCGAGGCTGAAGTCAGATATGTCAACACCTTCATCCAGCAGACGCTGAAGATAGATAGCAACCGCATCTCTGGGTTCATCCTTGGAGAACCTTGCAAGACCATGAGGCAGCTTCCTCTGATCTTTCAACGAATCCCAGGATGTGTCCAGAGTGGGTCTGACTTGAATCTTCTTGATTATTCCCATACTCTTGAGATTTCTGGCGTTTAGAGGCTTCCCAGTATCTATTGCCAGATCATCCATCAGTTTGGTCTTTTCCAGATGATCTACCAGTCCATTCTCGATGAAAACATCAGATAGCAATCTTCCCAGAGGGATGTAGGATCTGGGCTTCATGTTATTTCTGGTTTCCTTGACAGAATCTCTGAGGTATCTGAAGAGAAGTGCAGGAAGGCAGATCTTCACACCCTTTTGAATGCAATACAGAATGCATTTCTGATCTGCATTGATGTAATCAGAAGAGTTTGATGCTGGGCGGTGGTGAATAGTTCCCAGAATGATCTTCAGCCACACTCTGAGGTTCTGATGCAGCTCTTTGTTCTTTGAAGGATTTCCTTCAGTGTTGGATTTGAAGATGGTTGGATTGATTACATCAGTAATGCGCTTTGACCTAGGAGGGATGTTGTAAATCCTTTTTCCTCCATCTCTCTCCATGTTCAGTAAAAAAGCAATTGACTCTTCAGTAATTACTATCTTTACTCCCAAAACAAAGGAGACGATGAAATGGTCATCAGCATCTGCAAATCTCCAGAACTCCTTGATGAGAAGTGGGTAAACAGGACCATAAAGCCTTTGGAAGTAGTTTCCCCAACCTTGTTTACGAAGTTCTTCAGTAAGATCAACGCCATTTCTCTTCAAGTTGTCAAAATCTACTAGTGTTTCACACAACACTTCCAGTCCTTCAAAAGGGGTTGATAGGTTAATATGGGGTTCACGGTCAAGAACATGGGGTTCCTTGTAAACAGAGGTGATGGAGACGCCTGTAACCGTTGGAGTTGGAATGCTTGAAGTTTGAGCAGTAGAGCTTGATTCCATTTGTTGTGAAAAGTTGAAAACTTGTTGTTGTTGAGCGTCCATGGTGAAGAAGAAGATGAAGATTGATGAAGATGAAGAGCTTTCAGAGAATGCTTCAGAGAGGTTTAGGGTTTTAGAGTGAGTGAGAGTGATAAATGTGTGAAATGTGAGAAAAGTGTTTAAATACTCTAAGTAAAACACATGCAAAACGACACATCAAAATGCATTAGCATAAAGCTCAAGTTTGCACGCTTGGGGGAGAAATGATTAAGGCTAATAAATGAATGTCTAATCCCAATAGTACACACTGCTCGAGGAGATTTCAAACGTCTGTCCTTTGAATTTCTTTTGACAGCTGTCTAGAAGTTCTAAGGTTAGACGCTCAGTGCTCCACGTGTTGATGTATCTGATCTTCAAGAATACCAAAAGATTGGTTCCTGGAGATTTCTAACTCAGATATCTTCTTAACTGGTAGAAGTATCAGAGTCAGAGGCAGAAGTATATTTGTTTTTATCAGAGTCTCATTTTACATTTTCAGAGCCATACTTCACTCAGGGCAATTTTTAATGTTCAGATGTTCTAAGATAAAAAGAAATCTATCTTCAGCTAGAGGCTTAGTAAAGATATCTGCCCATTGATGTTCTGTATCAATGAACTTCAATGTTACTATCCCTTTCTGAACATAGTCTCTGATAAAATGATGTTTTATTTCAATGTGTTTGGCTCTGGAATGTAGAATGGGATTCTTACTTAAACAAATAGCAGCAGTATTATCACAAAAGATAGGAATGTTACTCTCAAAGATTTGCAGATCTTCTAACTGATGCTTCATCCAGAGCATCTGAGTTGTGCACAGTGACGCTGAGATGTATTCTGCTTCTGCAGTTGATAGAGCGATAGTTGACTGTCTTTTGCTAGCCCAGGATATCAGATTATTTCCCAGAAGCTGGCAATTTCCAGAAGTGCTTTTTCGTTCTATTCTATCTCCTGCATAATCTGCATCACAGTAACCCGAGAGTCTATACTCTGATGTTTTCTTATACATCAGGCCCAGGTTAGGAGTTCCTTTCAGATACTTAAGAATTCTCTTAACTGCTGTTAAATGAGATTCTCTAGGATTTGACTGGAATCTGGCACAAAGACAGACACTAAAGAGAATATCAGGACGAGTAGCAGTCAGATAGAGAAGAGAGCCTATCATACCTCGATAGAGCTTCTGACAAACCTTATTGCTTACCTCTTCCTTTTCAAGAATGCAAGTTGGGTGCATGGGAGTTTTTGCAGAGTTGCATTCAGTCATGTCAAACTTCTTCAGAACATCTTTAATATATTTACTTTGATGGACGTACGTGACTTCTGAAGTTTGATTAATTTGAATTCCCAGAAAGAACTTTAGTTCTTGCATTAAACTCATTTCAAATTCTGCCTGCATTAACTTAGAAAATTCTTGGCAAACAGAGATATTAGCAGAACCAAAAATAATATCATCAACGTAAATCTGGCATATCATGAGATCATTATTAAGGTTCTTACAGAAGAGTGTGGAATCAACTTTCCATCTGATAAAATTTTGTTCCAGAAGAAAATTGCTTAAACATTCATACCAAGCTCTGGGAGCTTGTTTAAGTCCATATAAAGATTTTTTAAGTTTAAAAACATGTTCTGGAAAGTTTGAATTTTCAAAACCTGGAGGTTGATTGACATACACTTCTTCTGAAATATAACCATTAAGGAATGCACTCTTGACATCCATTTGATATAATTTGATAGAGTGATTAATAGCAAAAGATACAAGAAGACGAATAGATTCTAACCTCGCGACTGGAGCAAAGGTTTCATTATAGTCAATACCTTCTTGTTGACTGTAACCTTGAGCTACCAGTCGAGCTTTGTTTCTGACAACTTCTCCTTTCTCGTTCAGCTTGTTTCTGAAAACCCATCTGGTTCCAATGATATGAGTGCCTCTGGGTTTAGGAACGAGATCCCAGACATCATTCTTTGAGAATTGATCTAATTCTTCTTGCATGGCTGGAACCCAGTCGTTATCCTGAAGTGCTTCATCACAAGACATAGGCTCAATCAGAGACACTAGTCCCAAAGGAATATCTTCAGAGGTCCTGAAGGTAGATCTGGTTCTGACAGGTTTGTCCTTGTTTCCCAGAATCAAATCTTCAGAAATGTTGATACGACTTTTAACTTTCTTTGGGATTTCTGGAGATTTAATTTCTTCAGAGTTCTGAGTGACAGTTGCTTCTTGAGTTTTATCAGATTCTACAAGAGTGATTTCTAAATCTGCAAACTTTTCAACTAGCTTTGACTTTTCAGGGTCAAGCTTATCATCAAATCTGACATGAATTGATTCTTCCACAATTTTGGTTTCTGTGTTGTATACTCTGTAGCCTTTAGAGCGTTCTGAGTATCCTAACATAATACCTTTCTGTGCTTTGGAATCAAACTTGTTCAGATGTTCTTTAGTATTTAAGATAAAGCAAGAACATCCAAAAGGATGAAAATATGAAATGTTTGGTTTTCTTCCTTTACACAGTTCATAGGGAGTCTTTTCCAGAATGGGTCTTATAGAGATTCTATTCTGAATGTAACACGCTGTATTTACAGCCTCTGCCCAAAAGTGCTTTGCCATATTAGTTTCATTGATCATGGTTCTAGCCATCTCTTGGAGTGTCCTATTCTTCCTCAAAATCTTTGTTTTTAAATTCCCCACCATGATCACTTCTGACTCTAACAATTTTAGAGTCAAATTCTTTTTGCACTTTGGAACAGAAACTGGTGAATACAGAGTGAGACTCACTCTTGTGCTTTAGGAATTTCACCCATGTCCAGCGGCTGTAATCATCAACAATTACTAGTCCATATTTCTTTCCATTGACTGATGCTGTTTTCACAGGACCAAATAAGTCAATGTGAAGAAGTTCCAGAGGCTTAGAGGTAGAAACAACATTTTTCTTTTTAAAGGATGTTTTTGAAAATTTTCCTTTCTGACATGCTTCACACAGAGCATCTGAAGAAAACTTCAGTTTAGGTAGGCCTCTGACTAACTCGAGTTTATTTAGCTGAGAAAGTTTCCTCATGCTAATGTGGCCCAAGCGTCTATGCCATACCCATTGCTCTTCGTGAACTGACATCAGACATTTAACATTTTATTCTTTTAAATCAGAAAGATTAATTTTATAAATGTTGTTTTTCCTCTTGCCTGTGAAAAGGACAGAGCCATCATTCTGATTAATGGCTTTACATGTTTTTTGATTAAAGATTACATCATAACCGTTATCACTTAATTGACTTATAGATAACAAGTTATGCATTAATCCTTCTACATAAAGGACATCAGATATAGAGGGAAGAGTACCATTACCAATAGTTCCAGAGCCTCTAATCCTTCCTTTCTGATCTCCTCCGAAGCCTACAAATCCAGCGTCTTTAAGTTCCAGACTTTGGAACATAGACTTTCTTCCCGTCATGTGTCGCGAGCATCCAGAGTCCAGGTACCATGACTGGTGTCTGAACTTTGCTGCATAGGATATCTGCAACATAGATAATCTTATCTTTTGGTACCCAGAATCTTTTGGGTCCTTTCAGATTAGTTTTTCCAGAGTTTCTTATAACTTTGGGTTTTCTAGCATTCTTAAATTTTTGTTCTTGTGTGTGTGTATAGTGATATGAAAAGGGAGATTTAAGTTGGTTACTGGTAGAAGTTTTGTCTTCCTTAGGATCATACCCAATTCCCTTTTTATTGTTCTGACTGACTCCATAAATCATGGATGCCATAATACTCCTATCTATCCCATTTTTCAAAAATTCTTGAAAGGCTTCTTCGTATTTATAAATTATTTTATTTGAAGTTTGTGGTACTTGAGACAACACTTCTTCTAATTCTAAGCTTTTTCTTTTTGCTCCATCTTTTTCTAATGTTAAGAATCTGATTGTATCTTCTTGTGCTAGAATTGTCATCTCAAGTTCACTACATTCTTCAAATTTTGCTTTAAGACAGCCTTTTATGTTTTTAAACTTTTGTTTTAATTTCTGATATGAGCTAAGAGTTTCTGACAAGCATGATTCTAGATCAGATCGAGAAAGTTCAGAAAATACCTCTTCAGATTCTTCATCTAAGCTACTCCTGGATGTGGTAGCCATAAGTGCCACGTTGGCCTCTTCATCAGAGTCAGATTCTGATGATCCAGATTCACTATCATCCCAGGTAGCCATCAGTCCTTTCTTTGTCCTGAAGGTATTTTTCTTGAAGCTTTCTTTTCTAGAGTTGTCCTTCTTTAGCTTGGGGCATTCATTTCTGTAATGACCTGTTTCTTTACATTCATAACAGGTAATATCTTTGTTAGCTTTACCTTTTGAAGTTGATTCTGATCGATCCCCTCTGGGTCTTGGTCTTCTGAAGTTGTTGTTCCTCTTTTTCCAGAGTTGCTTAACTCTTCTGGTTAGTAGGGACAATTCTTCTTCATCATCAGAATCTTCTGGTTCAGAGTCGTCAGTATCTTCAGTTTCTGCCTGGAGAGCTTTGGTTCTGTCAGGTTTGCGTCTTTCAGGTCTGGACTTTAATGCTACAGACTTGTTCCTTTTCTGAGGCTCATCCTCCTCTAGTTCTATCTCATGGCTTCTGAGAGAACTGACAAGTTCTTCAAGGCTGATATTGTTCAGATCCTTTGACAGCTTCAGAGCAGTAACCATAAGTCTCCATTTCTTTGGAAGACTTCTGACTATCTTCTTAACATGATCTGCAGTTGTGTATCCTTTGTCTAGCACCTTGAGACCTGCAATAAGAGTTTGGAATCTAGAAAACATAGCCTCTATAGCTTCGTCATCTTCCATTTTGAAGGCTTCATATTTCTGGATAAGCGCCAGAGCCTTCGTCTCTTTGACTTGGGAGTTTCCTTCATGAGTCATCTTCAGAGAGTCAAGTATATCTTTGGCTGTCTCTCTGTTGGTGATCTTCTCATATTCGTTGTAAGATATAGCATTGAGAAGTATGGTTCTGGCCTTGTGATGATTTTTGAAGACACGTTTCTGATCTTCTGACATCTTATTTCTGGGAACTTCAGCTCCATTTTCTAAGACTGGAGGTGTGTATCCATCTGTGACAATGTCCCAAAGGTCAGCATCATAACCCAGAAAGAAACTTTCGATCCTATCTTTCCAGTAGTCAAACTTCTCTCCATCAAAACAGGAGGCTTAGCGTTGTAACTATCCTTTTCATTTGTGTGAGCCATAGTTTTTCTCGTACTGGATCTCTCTACACTGTTAAGTGTTTGATTAGAAAATCAATAACAGAGCCGGAGCTCTGATACCAATTGAAGGTGAGAAAAACAAGAAAGGGGGGGTTTGAATTGTTTGGAAAAATAAGCGCTTTTAAAAATGAAAATCACACAAGGATTTTATACTGGTTCGCTTATAACACAAAGCTACTCCAGTCCACCCGGCCGAGGTGATTTCGCCTTCAACAAGGACTTAATCCACTAATATTGAAAGATTACAAACAACGTCTAAGAGAAAAATCTCTTAGTCCTCTCAAGTATACAGACTACACAGAGTCACTTGAGGAAATCAACAAACAATAGATGAAAGATTTATGTAATCTAGAGTGCTTCTAAGATAAGCTAATATTACAATAGTAAGAACAAAGTGATTCACGTTATAAGCAAAAGCTTCGTGAAGATTTTGAGAGCAAGAGTGTTTTTCTTGAGTGTTGATATTTCAGTATAATTTTTTCCTTGTATGTGTATATGCTGAATGTTGGTTTGCAGTCCTTTATATAGATCAATGAGGTAGTAGTTGAAACTGATGAGTAATAAGATGAATTTACGCCATAACATAAATAGCTTCTGCAGGATAACTTTCTCTCCTTGAAATGACTACTTACCACATATGGTATCTTCTTTATTGAAATTGGAGATTAACGTCTCTTTCTCTATTAGGAAATCCATTTGCAAATCTTTACTTGACTTTAACGTTACTCTTCCATGATTAGCAATTCCATGATCAGAGTCTTCGCTTTTCTGGAGATCTTGGAATCTTGCTTCTGATGTTGATCTCTTTAGAGTTCAGATAGTTTCTTCAGACAACGCTGATAGCTTCTGGAATTTAGAGATAGCGTTGTTCAGAGTCAGAACATCTAGAGCTTACTTCTTGTTCAGATGCTTCTGATACTTGCTGTTTTGTTCAGAGTTAGACTTTCTTGAACGTGTTTCCACTTCAGATGCTTCTGATCATTTGCTGTTTTGTATCTGATCTGGTTCTGTATCTGATGACGTCATCAGATTTCTTCCTTCTTTCCTTAGAACCCTGCACACTTAGAAACTTTTCGTTAGAGTGCCATTTTTGGTTTCATCCTTTGTTATCATTAAAATCAAGGAATCTGTTGTAGAACAATTTTTGTTCTTACAGTTCTTAACCGAGACTCCATGCTCGTGACTTGCAACAGACCCTTGATTCGCGTGGGAAGCTTCTGTCTATTCTTACTACTCAGGTGGATGGAGGTCTGATGAGTGTGTTAGTGCAGTTCTATGATCCCTTGTACCATTGCTTCACTTTTCCGGATTTCCAGCTTTTGCCTACACTTGAGGAGTATGCCTATCTTGTGGGTATACCTATATTGGATCAGTTGTCGTTCAGTGGCTTGAAGAGGGTTCCTTCTTCCCAAGAGATTGTTGATCTGTTGCACATAGATGTATCTGATATTGGTGCTCATATGACTACCAAAGGTGGAATTCAAGGTCTCCCATCTGATTTCCTCATCGCCCAAGCTACTTTGTTTGGGAAGGCCATGAGTGAGGACGCCTTTGAGGCCATATTTGTACTTCTCATCTATGGGCTAGTGTTATTCCCCAACATCGACAACTTTGTGGATGTGAACACCATTAGGATTTTCTCTACTCTTAATCCCATTCTGACTCTGTTGGGTGACACTTATTTTTCTTTGCATATGAGGAATGCAAAGGATGGTGGTACCATTGTGTGCTGTTTGCCTATGTTGTACAAGTGGTTTATTTCGCACTTACCACAGACGCTTGCCTTCAAGGAAAACAAAGGATGTCTACGGTGGTCCACGAGACTTATGTATCTCACTAATGATGATATCTTTTGGTATAACCGTGTATACGATGGTGTCCAAATTATTGACTCTTGTGGTGAATTCTCCAATGTGTCTCTTCTTGGTACATGTGGTGGAATTAAGTACAACCCTATTTTGGCTCGCCGTCAACTTGGGTTCCCCTTAAAGGATAAACCTAATAACATTTTGTTAGAAGGTGTGTTCTTTCAAGAGGGTAAAGATCCCCAGAACTTGAAGGGCAGAATGGTTCACGCTTGGCGCAAGATTCATAGGAAGGGAAGGAAGGAGCTTGGTCCGAAGAATTATATTGCTTTGGAACCCTACACCTCTTGGGTGAGGAAGAGAGCTTCTGAGTACCGCATGCCCTATGACTATCCAAGACCTACACCTTTGGTTATGGTTGGGCCTTCAACCCTCCCTAACCAAGGAGTAGAGGAGTTGAGAGATGAAGACCGTTCGCGTGCTTGGGTCCGTGAACGAGAGGAGCTACTTCAACAACTCAGAGATAAGGATGCTTTGATAGAATTTTTGGAGCATCAGGTTATTGATGAGCCAGATGATGTGGTGACTTCTCTTATTCCTCAGTCTTCCAGGTTTTGGAAGAGGAAGTATGATCGACTCGCCAAGGAGAAGGCAGATATGGAGGCAGCCTATGAGAGAGAGGTGAAGAGACTTCGTGCAGCCGATCTTCCGGTCTCGAGAGCTTTGGACGATTATTTTTAGGGTTCCATAGGATGTTCATTTTCCTTCTCTCTTGTATTGTATTTGGTTACCAGGATTGTACTTCTTTGGTGTAAATTTTTTTTCCAAATATTATTGATATGAATATTCCATCATATGTTTAAAAGAGTAATATTTTCCAAATATTTGCAAATAGATCTCTAAAAGTTCCTCAAAATAAAAATAAAATCATATGCACAAGCATTGCATGCATCATATACATAAGCAGGTTTCCTTCAGGGCTTCTTGATCAGTGGTCTAACTCTGTGTTCTTCATTTATTTTTAAGACAAGCTGACACACCGGTACAACACCAGGGCCAATTCTTCAAAGCTGATGGATCATCTTGAACAAGAGAATGGTAAACTTAAGGAGGAAGTGGCTAGGTTAGCTGCCCTGATTGAGTCATTCCTGGCCGCCCAAAGCCAGTCTTCTCCAACGCCTGCAACTCCTCCCCAGAGGACGGTCATCTCAGAGGTTGCTTCCTCTACTGTGCCTTCCGCCACTGCTCATTTCGCTCCGTCTACTATGCCAGCCGGGTTTCCCTAGGGGATGCCCGCGAATTTTATGCCAGAGGGTCTCGCTCCAAGCTTTACTTCTCTGTCGGCATCTAGCCCGGTCCTTGCTGTGCCACCTCCCGTTGTGCACACGTTACCGAGAGTCGATGACACCATTTATCATTCTAAGCCATCTGAGGGCCCATATGTTTATGAGAAAATGGATGCTATGAATGACCAATTCCTTGAGCCACGCAAGGAACTGAAGACTATAAGAGGGAAGGGCCTCTTCGGTAAATCTGCTGATGAGTTGTGCCTCGTGCCCAACATCAAGATTCCCATCAAGTTCAAAGTGCCTGACTTTGAAAAGTACAAGGGAAACACTTGCCCTCTCAGCCATCTTGTGATGTACGCACGCAAGATGTCAACACAAGCTGACAACGATCAACTCCTCATCCACTATTTCCAGGACAACCTGTCTGGTGCCGCACTCAGATGGTATATGGGTCTGGATAGTGCGAACATCCGCTCCTTCAACGACCTTGGCGAAGCTTTCGTCAAGCAGTATAAGTACAACGTTGATATGGCTCCCGATAGGGACTAGCTGAGGGCTATGTCCCAAAAGGAGAAGGAAACGTTCAAGGAGTACGCCCAGAGGTGGCGTGAATTGGCCGCATAGATTGTGCCCCCACTTGAAGAGAAGGAAATGACAAAGATATTTCTGAAGACCTTGAGTTCATTTTACTACGAGAGGATGATTGCTAGTGCTCCCTCGGACTTCACCGAGATGGTGAACATGGGGATGCGACTAGAGGAAGGAGTCAGGGAAGGACGCCTGACCAGAGATGAAGGCTCTTCTACAAAATGGTATGTGGGTTTTGCAAAGAAGAAAGAGGGAGAGGCACATGCCGTGTCTTCCCATACTAAAAGAAGACCCTTTGTGAAGAGGAAGATTGTTCGCCCTGCCAGTAACCAGCACCAGGTGGCTCATATAGCACCTGCCTTTAGGGAAACTCAACATTATCAGCATCAACAACCACAACATCAACAATATCAACAACAACCGCATCGTCCGCAACAGCAGGCCTAGCTATGATAGGAAGAGGGTCACTTTTGATCCAATTCCAATGACCTATGCTGAGCTCTATCCTTCATTGATAGACCGAAAGCTGATCACTCCACGTGACCCACCTGCTGTACCGACCAATCCTCAGTGGTGGTACAAGCCTGAGCTTTACTGTGTTTATCATTCCGGTGCTCCTGGACATGATGTGGAGAACTGTTATCCCCTGAAGACCAAGGTTCAAGACCTTGTTAGAAGTGGGATCTTGTTTTTCGAGGATGTAGGTCCAAATGTTAAGAAGAACCCATTGCCCGAGCATGGGAAATTTTCTGTTAACATGGTCCAGGGTTGCCCTGGAAAGTACAAAGTACGGTATGTCAGTCATATCAGGCAATCGTTGGTCGAGATGCACAGACTGTTGTGTGGATACAGTCATTACGAGCATGACCATGACAGATGCCGAGTGTGCTCTGTCAATGAGAGAGGATGCCGCCAAGTCAGGAAGGACATCCAAGAGATGCTGGATCAGGGTGTGATTGAGATACTTCAGAATCGTGATGAGGATGAAGTGAATGTTATATCCCCTGTTTTTAGAATACCAGAACCTGTTGTTGTCAGATATGATGGCAGCAAGAAGAAGGTTTTTCCATGTCTTATTATCAAGCCAGCGGGCCCTGTCCCGTACTCCTCAGATAAAGTTGTTCCCTACAGATATAACGCGGTTGCGTTGGAAGATGGGAAGGAGGTGTCGTTGCCCTCCACTTCTGTTGTGAGTATGTCTGATGTCAGTGGTGTGACCCGCAGTGGTCGTGTTTTCTCGGCGCCGCCGAAACCCCAAGATGACATGACGAGAGCTGATGTTGTTAACAATCCTGCCGGTCCTGTGGGGACTTCTTCTTCTTCTCCGAATCCGACACTTGTTGTTAATAAACCTGCCATTTTTGCTAAAGCTCCTGTCCCTGTTGGCCAGAATGGCATTTTGAAAGAGGACTGTGATGAGATGCTGAGACTCATCAAGAGGAGTGAGTATAATGGTGTTGATCAGCTGCTTCAAACTCCATCAAAGATATTTGTCCTATCTTTGCTGATGGATTCTGAGCCACACCGTGAAGCTTTGCAGAGGGTGTTGGACGTGGCATACGTAGATCATGATGTCACAATTGAACAGTTTGATAGCATTGTTGCAAGCATAACTGCTTGTAACAATTTGAGCTTTTGCGATGCTGATCTTCCCGAGGAAGGAAAAGACCACAATTTGGCTCTACACATTTCAATGATTTTCAAGGATGATGCCTTGTCTAATGTGCTGGTAGACACATGATCGTCGCTAAATGTGTTGCCAAATCCACTCTGGTGAAACTTTCTTACCAGGGGCCTCCCATGAGTCAGAGTGGAGTGGTAGTCAAGGCTTTTGATGGATCCAGGAAAACTGTGATTTGTGAGGTTGAGCTCCCAATCAAGATTGGACCTAGTGATTTCCAGATCACTTTTCAGGTCATGGATATCCACCCATCATATAGCTGCTTGCTTGGCAAACCATGGATTCACGAGGCAGGCGCCGTGACATCCACCCTACACCAGAAGTTAAAATTCGTTAAGAATAAGAAGTTGGTGGTGGTAGGGGGAGAGAAAGCTCTCTTGGTAAGCCATTTGTCTTCCTTTTCCTATATAGATGCTGAGGATGAGGTTGGGACTCAATTCCAAGCCTTTTCTATTACTGAGCCTTTAAGGAAAGTGTAGCACCTCAAATTTTCACCTCCCATTTGTACATTCATTTCATTTTTAGGTCATTAATATTGCATTCACATTGCATCTCATGTTACATCTCATCAGTCAAGACTGGTCAGGAGATTCAACTGTGCAAGAGAGCAAGAGCATTTTCCATGAGATGAAAGCCCTATGATTGTTCCAATGAGCTTACAGGACTCAAGGATCATTTTGAAGCAACTTGGCCAAGTGTTGAATGCTCAGAACTCATTAGTGCATGTGCAAGTCAACTGCAAGTCAACTGCAAAGTCAACTGTGGATTTGGAGGGGGGAAGTGATTAGGGATACTTCATTCATGTTCAAACAAGTCTCATTTGACATTTTAAACACTCACATTGAAGAATTTGAAGTCAAGTCAAGAATTTCCCAAAATAGAAAGTGACCCATAATGTGAAATTTCCAAAAATGGAAAGTTTTTGGACCAACTTCAACTCAATTTTACATCATCAAGAAAGCTTCAAATGAAATTTTGTCCAACATTTAAGTTGAAGATCTTTCTCTCCCATTTCCAAAAAGTCAAAGATCATGGATTTGTGATGTGTGGTTGAGGAGATATGATCCAATCTTGGCAAAATGTGCTTAAAAATTCAAATGGGCATAACTTTTGAACCAAGAGTCCAATTTTGGTGGTTCTTTTTGCATTTTGTTCCTCATGACATGCACTTTCCAAAACATCCATTACATGGTATGAAATTCTCTTGCATGATCATATGCTCATTCATGAAGTTTTTTGAAGGAAAATTATTAAAATCAATTTGGTTGAGCATATGCATGAAATACCAATTCCAAAGTGTGCATGGGCTATTTTTAAGAGGATTTGGGCCAGCTTTGGGCACCGTTCACGCATGCACTTCATGCATGAGGTGAAAATCCAATTTGGTGCACACACCTTATAACTTGTTAATCTCACTTAGCTTTGGCTTAAACATGTTTTCAGAATCATTAACAAGGCATATATAAGGATAATCACAACTGCATTTGCCATTAACAACAGTTTTCAGATCTAGATCTTGAAATCAATCAAATTTTTCTCTCATCAAGAAATTCCAATTTTCTCACACAAAAGCCATTTCTCTTGTTGGAATCATGATCATGAAGTATTTCTGAGCGAGATTGGACGTGGACTTGGAGGAATTCGTGCCATACGTGACCATACATGGAGCTTGAAGCATTAATGGAATTTTCAAATTCTACTGGATTCGTGCTTGTTTGAGCTTCAATCTCTCCATCAATCATCTCACCAAGCATTGTAGAAGAGATTTGAGCCATTGCTGAGCCTTGTAGCACGAGTTTCCACTTGCTGTTCTTCAAAGAGGTCAAGTTTCGATCTCCTTTATTCTTGAATTCATTATGATATTTGTGTAGATCTCTGCTTGGTGATGATTCTGGTATAAAAATTGAGTGAAATGGTGCATTATCCATGAAGTTATGCATGTTTGAAAGTTTGATGTCAATTTTTCTTTTCTTCGATTTGGATGATGCATGATGTTTTGGCATGATTTGTTGCTTGATCTTGCATGTGCATGAAACGAGGAACCGATTGGCATTAAAATTTTTGATTTCTGGAATTTTTCTGGAGTTTGCATGAAATTCATCTTCATCTTCATCTTCAACCTCGTGAAGAAGATGAAGCTCATGAGTTTTCCAGTTTTTGCTACGAATGTTCTTCATTGGCTGCGAATTAGCTACAGTTTCTGGGATTAGCTACGAAATTCTGGGCGCCTTAGGGTTTTAGGTTGAAATGACACCGTTTGGTGAGGCACGCAAATTCAAATTTGGACCAGGTTCGATCCTGGCCGAGCGCATATATTCAAATTGCCTTGCATTTTCACATGTTTCCCTCCTTATTCCATGCCTTGGTTCATTTTGATTTCAATTTTTTTCCCAAACTTCATAAAATCATAACAAATTGAAAAATCATCCAAATTAATCCCAATTTTTTTGCAAAATGCTCCTGGTTCTGTCTAGTTTTTAATGATCATGATTTCCAAAATTGTGCATGGCTGGATTTTATTTGGTGCTAGGTTATGTGATCATGTATCCATTTGTGACCTTGCCTTGCTTATCTTGTTGTGAAATGCTTGTTTTTAATCCAATGAACTTGAAATTTTGCATGCTGATTCTAGATACATTGGTGGATGTTTTGGTTTTGGTTTGACATTTTTCTCATTCACCATTTCTATTTTATGCTTGTGTTAACATGGTGTGACAATTTGTGTCACACCTTTGGTTGTTTAACTTGCACAATGTGATTTCCATGCCAAATGACCTTTAATGCTTCTGATTTTTTGTGTGATGGATGTTGTGGATGTCTTGATTGCTCATGAATTTGTCCAGAATTATTTGAATCATTTCTGTTTTGTTTGAGAATTTTCATTCATGTTGATCATTTGGATGCCTTGAATTGGCCTTTGACTTCACTTGCTTGCTACATGAACTTGCCTATTGCTTTTGGTTTGGTCCTTTTTAGGACTTTTTCTTGATTGAGTAAACATGCTTTGTGTTGAGTTTGAGGTTCTGTTTTGGATTTTTGATCCTCTTTTGACCCTAGGCTTTGACCTAGTGGTTTGGACTTACCATTTGGATTGTGAATTTCAGGTTCAAGTGTACATTTCCATGATTGGAGTGGCTCCTTCATTTAAGTTTGGTCAATTGTTGTCATTTGCTAACCTTTGTGTGTTTTGTAGGCTTTGAGAACAATTCACTTGTGCTTATGGCTTGCTCATTGTTGTCTGATGATGCTTTGTCTGTCTGTTTGATATTAACTGTTGATTGTTTGTCTGTACAGTTGAACTGATTGGTTTAGATGTTTCCACAGGTACCTAAGTTGCTCTAAGTTCATTTGAACTTTGCTTTGCTAACTTGTGGTTTACATACCACTGAGGTATAATTCCTTGATCTTCATGTAGTCTGGAAGACCTACTGTTATTGGTAGGCACCTGTCTGAAGTCCTCCTTAAGAGGCAATGTTTGTGAATGTTTAATTTTGTGCCAAGCAGGTAAAGACCTCTTAAGAGGCAATTGGCAGATAAAAGGGATGTGTAATCCATCCCCTGCTATTTAGTTGTGTCATTCACTTTGCTCACACACCATGTGTTGATGCATTGTGAATAAGAACCCAAGATCTTGTTGTGTCAGTCATGTGGAGAAGAGTTCCTACATTCTGAACTCCCACACTTTCTATTTGAGCCAAGCTCTCCCAGACCAGGGATAAGAGCTATGAGGCATAACCATCACTTCCCATTTCATCTACTTCACCCTAACTCTCAATATTAGGGTTAAGAGCTAAAAACACCCCATTCCAGTTGGCTTGTTTCTACAGCCTAGCCTTGTGTGAGCCAATTGTTTGCATATAGTGTGTGTAGCACCTCAAATTTGCACCTCCCTTGTATACATACATTTCATCATTAGGTCATTAACATAACATAGTCCACTGCATAACATTGCATTGTCCCTTGCCCCAAGTGCAAGTCATCAGACAAGATTAGGTCAAGATGATCAGGAGATCAGTCAAGCAAGCAAGTGCATTTCCATTGAGACAAAACCCTAGGGTTGGTTTATCAAGTTCATATGATTATGTGATCATTGTGAAGTGGTTTGGCCAAAGATTGGATGCTCAGAAGTCATCAGTCAGGCTGAATTTCATCTGAAACCCTAGAAGGTCAACTGTGGTCAACTGTGCCTGATTTTATGGATTTGAAGGTGGGAGATGGTTTGAAAGGCTTCATTCATGTCCATACAAGTCTAATTTGACATTTCAAAGATCAAGATTGAAGAATTTGAGGTCAGATGAAAACTTGCCAAAAATAGTAAGTGACCTGTAATTGGAAACTGCCAAAAATGGAAAGTTCTTCTCCTCAAGTTTACATCATCATACAAGCTTCAAATGAAATTTTGTTCAACATGAAAGTTGAAGATCTTGCTCTCACCTTTCCAAAAAGTCCAAGAACATCCATTTCGCATTTGTGGTTGGCAAGTTATGATCAAATCATTATCAAGAAAAGTTGAACTTCAAGGAGGCATAACTCTTGAACCATTTGGCCAAATTGAGTGAGGTTTTTTGCTACAAGTCACATTTGACATGTTCTATCCAAATCCTTCATCACATTTCATCAAAAATCATCCAATAAAAATGGCATTTTTCAAGTGACTTGAATTAAAAATGGAAGGGTAAAAAAGGGACTTTCAAAATAAGCATTTCCTACACTTTCTACCAATTGCATTTGACTGAAAATGATATTTGGAGTTTGCTTAGGCCCATTTTCGTGCACTGTAGCATGCACTCCATGCACATGGAGGTGATTTTAGCATTTGCACATAACACTTGCATTCATTAATCCTTTTGGTTTAGCTTAAGTTTGATTAGTAAGAATCATTAACAGATGGTATAAATGGATAATTCTAACAGAAAACACAAGAGCATTCACCACAAACTCAGATCTAGATCTAAGAATTGCATTTTCTCTCCATTTTTCTTTTCACTTTTTCTGCAAGTTTCTTCCAATCCCTTGCCATTTCCACGACTGAATCATCATCCACAATCATATTGGAGTTGGATTAAAGCTGGAATTCATCACTGTTGAAGCTAGAGCAGCACTGTTACATTGAGCATCCTCACATGGCAGTCGGATTTTTGAGCACGATTGAGCATTGCTGAGCTAGGATCATCCTTCCATTCACCTCCTGGAGCATCATTGAGCTGCTGTTTCTACATTCCAAGGCCAAATAACCACGGATTCAACACTGTCCTCACTTGAAGGTTGGAATTCGATTTTAATCATTGTTGAAATCATGCTATGCTTCTTGTAGATCCTGTTGCCATGAGTACAATGAACTTTGAATCGTGGAATTTCATCATGTATTGAATGAGATATTGTGATTTGAAGATTGGTTGTTAGATCTTCTTTTGTTCGATTTGTTCACATGAGTTTGAATTAGGCTAAATAATTGTTGTTTTGATGATGTACATGATGAGACGAACACAATGATATATCACTTGTCCATGTTTTTGAAATTTTGTTCATGAGCTGGAAATCTGGAAGAACAATGATGAACATGATGAAACCCTAGCCAAATCGTTTCCAGATCGTGATTGGCTGTGTTCTTGCATGCGTTTCGCGTTTTTGCTCCATGAAGCGAATTATAGCGCGCCACCTCACTAAGTGAAACGCGGCGTTTCACTTAGTGAGCTTCGTAATTACAAAACTGCCACTGCGTCACATATTAAATCAATTATTTCATTTGGTTTTCCATTTTCATTTCATTTTGGTATGCTGACTTTAGAAAATTCATAACTCATCCAATTTTTATCCAAATCACATGAAGTTTTTTATGCCATGATCCTTGTGATGTCCTGAATTTTTTGATGATATTTAATAATATTGTGCACGGCTGGAAAAAATAAATGCCTAGGGTTTGCTTTGACATGTCATCTTATGCACCATGCTCACTCTTTTGCTCATAAAATGATGATGCTTCATTAGAAATTCATGAAATTTTTTGTGCATAAACTAGACTCACTCCTGGTCATTTTGATATGTGGTTTGTAATTTTTGAGTTCCTGGATTGAGAGTTATGACATGATCTTTGTAGGTGTTACATTTTGTGCCATACCATTCCTTGTGCATCTTTTTGATTTTATTTGCAATGCTTATTGAATATGAATTGAGCTGGATTTTTGCATGAGGATACTTGTGAATGTTGAGAATGCTTGTGAATTTTTCTGGAATTTTTGAGTGCATTTCCTATTTGTTGGATAATTTCTCCCCTGTTTGACCAATTATTGACTTCTTGTGAGACATGTTTTCATTTGATTTGTGAAATTCTGGTTATTAATTGGATGGATGTGAAATTTGGCATGAGTATTGTGGACATCTTGAAGTGCATCTTGGCTCTGGTCTCATTCATTTATCATGTTTGATTGCTGTTTTATGATTGGTTGAAGTTGATGCTTGTTTTGATGCCCTGAATGAGCTTGCTTGAACTTGTGTTGACTTTATGAATTTCATTGACTTGCTTCCCTTGACCCAAATGAGCTGAAATTTGGTGTGTAGCTCATGTTGTGAATGCTGTTTGATCATGATTTGTTTGGGGATATATTGAAATGTTTATGAATTGATTTGAGTTGAGCCATTCGGTTTGGTCCTTTAAGGTTCTAAAGTGCATGTTTTATACTCTTTACTTCATGAAATGGTATTGATTGATGATATGAATGTGAAACCACTTGGACTTGTTTCCTAATTGATTGATCTTGATTTTGGATAAGTTTCATGTTCTGTTTTGGTTTTTTGCTCTCATTTTGACCCTAGTCTTGTACTAGTGGTTTGTGCTCTCACATTTGAGTTTTGTTTCAGGACAAAGGGCACAATTGCCATGCTTAGTGATGCTTACTCAATTGGAGTTGACCTATTGACTGTTGATGACTAACTTTGGTTTATTTTGTAGGGCTTGAGACTTAAGCTTGTGCCTTATGGCTTGCACCTTTGTGCATTAATTGTTGTTTGCTTGTGTACAGTTGTACAGTTAACTGTTGACCTTTGCTGTTTGATTTCTGTTTGAATTGAGTACTGATTATCTTGGATTGTTTTCAGGTACTTTAGTTGCTTTAGTTCCCTTGTGAACTTGCTCTTGCTTTGCTTGATAGCTTGAGCATTGAGGTATAACATCCTAACTCCATGTAGTCTGGAAGACCTGGCCTGTTACTTGGCCAGGCACCTGTCTGAAGTCCTCCTTAAGAGGCGATGTTTGTGTTTGTTTACTTTTGTCCTTGTACATATTCAAAGACCTCCTAAGTGAAGAGGCATTGGCAGATACCAGGGATGTGCCATCCATCCCCTGCTATTCTGTGTGTCATCTGCTTTGCTCACACTACTGTGTTGATGCATTGCAGATACTAGCCCAAGATCATTGTACATTGTGTCAGTCATATATGTAGAAGGGTTCCCACCTTCTGAACCCACACATTCTTGTCTTAAGCTCTCCCAGGCCAGGGATAAGAGCTGTGAAGTCTCATCTTCACTCACCTTTCATATGCTTCACCTTGACTCTCAATGTCAAGGTTAAGAGCTAACCTCACCCTGTTACAGTGGTTTGTTTGTCGAGGTTGACATGACCCCTCGACTAAAACCTAACCTTGATTGAGCCAACTGATTGCATATAGTGTGTGCTATTTGTGCTTGTGTGTTTGTTTTAGCTTGCTTCCTTTGCAAGTTAGGTTTAGTTTGGCTTGCTTCCTGTGCAAGTCATGTTTAGGATAGCTTGCTTCCTGTGCAAGTTAGCTAGAAACCTTAACTTAGGGATGATTTGCATGATAACATCTAGGCTCGAGTCGTAGTCTCCCTAGTTGTGTCTCCCTCTGTTATCTGGTTAGGCTAGTCCTGTGTCCCTGCATAGGGGAACTACGTCGCCCTGATCCTCATACCAGATGAGGTACGTAGGCAGGAGATGAGCAGATCTCTCTGGGAGCCCTTTTTTCTTTTGTCTTTGTGTGAGTAGGAGATGGATGTAAGACCAGCGATTGGCATTCCGTATCCTGTGCGTTGTTGTGTGCTTGGAGTCCGGTATAAGCCCATCAAGTGGCATCTGGTTTCCAGTGTGCGTGTGTTTGGTTCGGAATCTGATGTAAGTCCAGCGATTGGCATTCGGATTCCATGTTTGCCTTTTTTATGTGTGGAGTTTGACGTAAGTCCAGCGATTGGCAGTCGATTTCCCGTGTTGTTTTGTTTGTGTGCGTGAGCCGAGCTACGGATGCTCTGATTCTTCTTTGTCCAAGAAGATACGTATGCATAGGATGCGACATCCTAGCGAGCATGTGTTTTCCCCCAGTCCGAACTACTTTGACTCTGATGTCTATGCTTGATAGACTAAGTAGGCCCAGGATGCGATATCCTGCCGAGTCAGTCTTGTCTGTTTTCTTGTGTCTCTTTCAGCCTGTGTAGATGTTTGTGAGCAGTGTTTTAGCAACCATTTTCCTTCCTATTGTGCGTGGATCCCGTCGAGTACGACAGATGCATAGGGGTGCTAATACCTTCCCTTCGCATAACCGACTCCCGATCCCATTCTCTTTGGTCGCGAGACCATGTTCTTTCCAGGTTTACTCTGAGCGTTTCCTTTCCCTCTTTTGGGATAAATAACGCACGGTGGCGGCTCTGTTGTTTCTTGTTTCCCGCCGGTTTTTTCGCGTAATGCGACAGTGTGTGTGCTTGCTTTATTGTGCCTGTATTTGCTTGATTGTGCTATTTAGGATAGCTTGCTTCCTGTGCAAGTTAGGATAAAAACCTCAACATAGGGATCGTATGCATGACAACTTCTAGGCTCGAGTCGTAGTCTCCCTAGTAGCTTGTTATCTCCCTTTGTCTCTGGTTAGGTTAGAAGTTCTTTCCCTGTTTAGGGGAACTACGTCGCCCTGATCCTCATACCAGATGAGGTACGTAGGCAGGAGATGAGCTGATCTCTCCGGGCGCCCCTTTTTCTTTTTCAACCCCTTTGTGTTTGTTGGTTAGGAGTCTGACGTAAGTCCAGTGATTGGCAGTTGGTTTCCTGTGTCTTGTTTGCTTGTTGGAGTCTGACGTAAGCCCAACGATTGGCAGTTGGTTTCCTGTGTGTGTTCGTTGGGTCGGAGTCTGATGTAAGTCCAGCGATTGGCGTTCGGTTTCCATGTTTTCCTGTTTGTGTGGAGTCTGACGTAAGTCCAACGATTGGCAGTCGGTTTCCTATTTGTGTTTTGTTTGGCGTGCGTTAGCCGAGCTACGAGTGCTCTGATTCTTCTCTGGTTAGAGAAGATACGTATGCATAGGATGCGACATCCTAGCGAGCACGTTTCCCCTGTCCCGAACTACGTCGACTCTGATGTCTGTGCTTGACAGACTACGTAGGCCCAGGATGCGATATCCTGCCGAGTCCTCTTCTTCCGTCCTTCCTGTGTTTCCTTCCAGTGTGTGTGTGCAGTTTGTGAGAAGTCTTTAGCAACCTTCTTTCTATTCCTTTCGAGCGTGGATCCCATCGAGTACGACAGATGCGTAGGGGTGCTAATACCTTCCCTTCGCATAACCGACTCCCGATCCCATCTCTCTCTGGTCGCGAGACCATGTCTTTTCCAGGTTTACTTCGAGCGTTTCCTTTCCCTCCTTTGGGATAAATAACGCACGGTGGCGGCTCTGTTGTTTCATTTTCCCGCCGGTTTTTCGCGTAATGCGACAGCTGGCGACTCTGCTGGGGACTATCCCGAGAAGTTGACCTCTTGCTGGTCCATCTTCCCTAAGCGAGTCACTCCTAGCGGTCTCTAGGATAGGGTTTGGTTGCTTTACTGTTTCATTTATTGCATTTATTTGTTTATGTTTGCATTTATGTTTGCATGCATCATATTTTCATCTGTGCTGGCTGTGTGTTTGTCTCTCTGTGGGGTGGGATTTACAAGAGGTAAAAGGCCCAATACCCAGGCTATGAGTGAACTCTAGGACACCTAGGAATAGAGTGATTCTTGGGAAGCGGGTGGTATTGCGCCACTTAGCGGAACATGATATCACGAGCTATTCAGATCCTGATGGGGTATTATCGGTGCATACATCTGGTGTGTACATGATGATATTCTATGAAAGGGTTGTTTATCCTGCGTTTCTCTTTACCTTACCCTGGCCTAGATGACACCCGTGAGTGGGGAAGGAATGAATCATTACAGGTACCGTTGGTGACTATTGATCAGTTGGTGACTATTGATCTGTTGGTGACTCTTGGCTCCTGTTGGTGACTTGTATATGGGTTCCAGATAACTTTGGGTCTCAGATGACTTTGTGGTTCCGAATTCAAGCCGAAGTTCTGATCCTGTGCTCCGTAATACACAGCCAACCAGTCGTGTTTGCATCATAGCATGTTTATTTTCAAAAAATAATGAAAAAAAAGAAAAGAGAAAAGAAAAAAAGCTAATCTCCTCATGCATATCATTTCTCAGGTTCATTCAGGAGTCTATTCACTGTGAGAGATGACAGCCGTTCCAGAGTTGAAGAGGAAGACTTGCACCTACAGTTTTCACCGTGAGCCATTGACGTCTTTGATAGAGTTGAGCAACTTTGTGACCGGCTGTAGCACCTCAAATTTGCACCTATCATTGTACATACATTTTCATATTAGGTCATAGCATATCATGGTCCATTGCATAGCATAGCATTGCCTCTTTTGCCTCAAGTGCAAGCCAATCAAGAAATTAGGTCAAACTGATCAGGAGATCAGTCAATCAAGCAAGCAAGCACAATTTTCATTGAGCCAAGGCCTTAGGGTTTGTACAACAAGTTCACATGACTTGGGGGTCCATTTGAAGTGTTTTGGTCAAAGATTGGATGTTCAGAAGTCATCAGTTCATGCACAGTCAGGCAAAGAACCCTAGACAGTCAACAGTCAGTCAAAGCAGTGGATGGTGGCCATTCTTGTGGAATTTGGGCACCATACTCATTAATCAAGAGTTCATATGTCTTGGGACATCATTTGGAGTCAAGTTCTCAAGGAATTAGGGTTTGGAATTCATCAGAAGAGGTTCAGTCAGGCAGAAACCCTAAAAGTCAACTGTCGGTCAACTGTCCATTTAATCAGTGATTTGATGATTGGATTTGGTCTGAGAGAGTTTATTCATGTCCAAATAGGCCTCATATATCATGTCAAACACCATCATGGAAGAATTTGAAGCCAGATCAAAAATTTCCAAAAATGGAAACTGGGCCTGTAACTAAAACTTACTAAAAATGGAAAGTCTTGATCCTCAAACTTACATCATGATACAAGCTTCAAATGAATTTTTGCCCAACATTAAAGTTGAAGATCTTGTTCTCCCATTTCCAAAAAGTCCAAGAACTCTTAATTCCCATGTATGGTTGGCAAGTTATGATCGAATCGATTTCAGAAATTCTTGAACTTCAAAAGGCCATATCTCTCAAACCATTTGGCCAATTTTGGTGGGGTTTTTTCCTACAAGTCACATTTGATCCCCTCTTTCCAAAAATATAAATTTCATGAGCCAAAACTTCACCAATCAAAATGGCATTTTTTGACTTATCTCATTTAAATGCAAGTTTGACCAATGTTTGATTTTTTGATATAAACATTTTTCTAACATTTGGCCAATTGGAATAGCTCAGAAATATCATTTAAAATTTGTTTGCCAAGTCAAATTATGCAGTACATGAAGCCATTACTTAGTTGCTTGGAATTTGAAAAAAGTACAAGTTTCACCATGCTATCCATACTTGCATTTGAGCCATGCTTTGTACTTCATCAAAACAGAAAATTAGAAGGCCATGCTCTGTCATTGTGAACCTGATTAGCAGCCTAACCAACAGCAAAACAAAGGCCATGCTTGCTTGCTTGAAATTGGGAAGGAAGGACCAAAACCATGCCATGCCTTGTACTGTCCAACAGCAGACTTAAGCACCATTTTTTCTGTCATGCTACACACTAATTGCAGCCACAAAAACATTGCAACACAGAAAAAAAGATCACTCATCAAAAAAAACTGCATTGACCTTGCTTTGCATTACTACTTTTCTGTCCAATCTCTCAAAGAACCAGCATTGCCTTACCTCAAGCAACATCCAATAGCATGGCTTCCTCACTTTCTGTCATGGAGTAGCAGCAGCAATACACTGCACACAAGACTTCACTCATCCTTGCTTTGCATTTCTGTTTTTCTATCCAAAAGCACCAAAGTTACAACCATGCCCTGGGCCACAAAGCAACCATGACAGCAGACCTTTCATCATTTTTCTGTCATGAGTAATACCAATAGCAAGAACAAACCATTTTGATTCATTCTCTAAAAAAACATCATCTTGCTTTGCATTTCAAAGAATCCTGTCCAAAACACCAAGAAGCCTCATTCACTTTGCCTTGACATTTTTCAAATGCTGTCAAAAAGAACAAGCAGCACAAGACAGCAGGGGTTATGTTTGTTTCCTGTCATGTGAAACACTACTAGGAGCAAAAACCAAAGATCTTCACACTCTCTCAAACCTCACCTTGCTATTTCCTTTGCATTTCAAACTTTCTGTCAAACACCACAGACCAAACACTTGTCCTCTTATTTCTCTCAAGCCTCAATCCTTGCATTTACCAAGTCAGTCCAAACTCACAAAAGCAACCTAGCCTGGCCCTGTTTGATACGATCCAAACTGCATTTCCTGTCACTAACAAACTCTGCAGCCAACCTAACCAACAAACACAAACCAATTTCACTCATTCATTCAAACTCATCTTACTTGCATTTACCAAAACTGTCAAAAACTCAAAAAGTGGCCAAGCCTTGCATTGTATTTTGACCATCCATTCACCATTGCCAAACACTGCTAGCAGCCACTTGGTCAAGAGAAAAAACACAAAAACTCACTCAAAGCCAACTTCATCATTCATCATCTACACAAAAACTCACTCCATGGCAGAAGTTGCTTGAGACCATTTCAATCTACACAAGCCAAAGCCAACTTCATCATTCATCATCTGGGACCCTAAGGTGCAACTGTTGCACTTCAGTAACATCAAACAACATCAAGAACACAACTGCCCTTCAATTTTGGTATGAATTCGACCCCCCCCTTTTGTTTAATCAATACATGATTTTAAAAGGTCTCTTGATGCTGAGTGTCATGATGCTTTTCTTTTTGAAAATGGATGCTTATTCATGAAGTTATGTCGTTTTGAAGTTTGATGATGCTTGTTTATTTTGCTCGATTCTTGACTTGTATGGTGTTTTAATGGAAAACCAATGGTGGATTCATGCTTGTCATTGCTTGCTGGTCATTTGGGTATACTCAATTTTGATTTTTGGAAAAGTTTGTGAAATTCGATTGAAAGAGGGATGAAGGTGTTGAAACCCTAGCTTCAAAGTGTATTTCCCAGATTTTTCTGCTGTGTCATATGCGTGGCATGGTCTAATTCCAACAACCAATGAAAACATTCCATTTTCGTGGCCTAAACGACTGTGTTCCATTTAGTGGCCCTGGGAATTACAAAAATGCCACTCAGCGTGGCATGTGTCACATTGGATAAATGTTATTTTTCACAATTATTTCATTTAATCACTCAAACTTCCAAATTTCATAATTCATCCAATTTTGATCCAAATTTAATGAGATTTTTTGTGTTGTGTTCATCATGATCTCTACTTTTTTATCATAATTTTTCCAGAATTTTGTGATCGTTGGATTTTAATTTGTACGAGGGTTTGTGACATGTGACCAATTTTTGTACATCTTGCCAAAACATTTGTGAAATGGTGATACTTTATCCAATGGCTCCCAAATTTTTTGTGCTTAAACTAGACACACTCATGGTGATTTTGGTGTAGAGTTTGTGAATTTATCTTATGTGGTTTGAGAGTTATGATTTTTTGAATTAGGGTGTGACAATTTGTGTCACACCATTGATGTCCAGCTTCATGATTTTTGATACCATGCTTCTTGACCTCCAATTGATCTGATTTTTTGCATGAACCTACTCTTGTATGTCTAGTTTACATGTGAATTTTCTTGGAATTATTTGTGGCATTTCCTAATTGTTTGAGATTTTCTCCCCTGTCTAGTCAAATGTTGACTTTGTGTGACACATGTTCCCATTTCATTTGTGAAATTCTCATACTTTATTAGATGGACATGAAATTTTACATGAGATAACTAGACATCCTCATCTTTGCCATGGTCTTAGTCCCATTCATTCATCATACACCATTCTTGACTTATGATTTTTCTAAGTTGATGCATGTTTGGTTGACTTCTTTGAGCATGTTCAAAATTGCTTTGACTTTCTGATTTTCATTGACTGCCTTACACTTGTCCAAATGGGATGAAATTTTACACGCTTACCATGCTATGTGTTAGGAGTGACCATGATTTATTTGGTGATTTTTGGAAATGTTTTAGTTTGCTTTTGATGCAAGTCTTGCTGTTGACTTCTATGAGCTTCTGTTTGCCATACTTTGACCTAAATGGTTCATGAAATGATGATAGTGATTGATATGGATGTGAGCCCAATTGGTTTTGTTTCCTAATTGTTTGAACATGATTTTGGATACTTACCCCTTGCTGTTTTGACTTTCTCATTCATTTTTGACCCTAGGCTTGTCCTAGAGGTCCTGTTACTCACCTATGAACTTGTGTTTTCAGGTTGACCATCAAATGGCCATTGAGACCAATTCTTTTGATTGAGCTTGCTTAAAAATCATTGTCTAACTTGTTTGTCTTGTAGGTAGCTTGGCTCACATGTCTTAAGCCTTGTGCCTTGCACATCCATGTGCCTCTAATTGACTGTTGGTGTCTGCTTCTGTTTGTCTTGTTTGAAGTTGCATACTAACATCTGCTTGACTGTTTCAGGTGCTTTAGTTGCTTTTAGTTCCTTGTGAACTTTTGCTTTGCTTTGCTTGTATAAGCAATTTGCATTAAGGTATGTCTCTTTTACTTCATGTAGTCTGGAAGACCTGGCCTGTTACTTGGCCAGGCAACTGTCTGAAGCCCTCCTTAAGAGGCAATGTTTGTGGATGTTTAATTTTGTCCTTGCATAGAGTCAAAGTCCTCCTGAGTGAAGAGGCAATTGGTGGAAGGTAGGGATATGCAATCTATCCCCCACTATTCAGTGTGTCATCTGCTTTGCTCACACCACTGTGTTGATGCATTGCAGATACAAACCCAAGATCTTGTACAATTGTACAGTTGAGTCAGTTTTAAATGTGTAGAAGGGTTCCCACTTTCTGAACCCACACATTCTTGTCAAATGCTCTCCCAGGCCAGGGATAGAAGCAATGAGGCACACCCCTCATCTCCTTTCATCTGCTTCACCTTAGCCCCTCAATGGCAAGGTTAAGAGCAATCTTTGACCCTATTCCAGTTGGCCTCAGTGCTTAACCCTTGTGTGAGCCTCTTGTGTGCATATAGTGTGTGCTACTTGTGCTTGTGTTTGTTTGACTTGCTTCCTGTGCAAGTTAGGATTGTTTGACTTGCTTCCTGTGCAAGTTAGGATTGTTTGACTTGCTTCCTGTGCAAGTTAGGATTGTTTGACTTGCTTCCTGTGCAAGTTAGGATTGTTTGACTTGCTTCCTGTGCAAGTTAGGTTTAGTTTAGACTTGCTTCCTGTGCAAGTAGGTTTTGCTTGGCTTGCTTCCTGTGCAAGTAGGTTTTGCTTGGCTTGCTCCCTGTGCAAGTTAAGTGTGTGTGTGGCTTGCTTCCTGTGCAAGTCATGTCTAGGATAGGCTGGCTCCCTGTGCCAGTTAGCTAGAAACCTTAACTTAGGGATGAATTTGCATGATAACATCTAGGCTCGAGTCGTAGTCTCCCTAGTGTTGTGTCTCCCTCTGTTATCTGGTTAGGCTAGTCCTTTATCCCTGCGTAGGGGAACTACATCGCCCTGATCTTCATACCAGATGAAGTATGTAGGCAGGAGATTGAGCTGATCTCTCCGGGCGCCCTTTTTCTTCTTTTATGTGTGTTGTTTGACAGTTGCTAGGCTCGAGTGCCTGACTCCTTAGCAATCTGTTGTCTGTCTGTTTGAGAGTGTGCTTGACAGTTATAGGCCCGAGTCCCCGACTCCCTATTAACTTGTTGTGTTGTTGTGTGCTTGGAAGCTGATGTAAGTCCATCGAGTGGCATTTGGGTTCCAGTGTGTGTGTGTTTAGGTTCGGATGCTGACATGAGTCCAGTGATTGGCAGTCGGGCTCCACGTTTGCCTGTGTCTTGTTTTGTTTGTGTGCGTGTCAGCCGAGCTACGAATGCTCTGATTCTTCTTCGTCCAAGAAGATACGTATGCATAGGATGCGATATCCTAGCGAGCATGTGTCGTTTCCCCCAGTCCGAACTACTTCGACTCTGATGTCTATGCCTGATAGACTAAGTAGGCCCAGGATGCGATATCCTGCCGAGTCAGTTTCAGTCTTGTTTTCTTGTGTCTCTTTCAGCCAGTGTGTGTGAGTGTGAGCAGCGTTTTAGCAACCATTCTTCCTTCCTTTTGTGCGTGGATCCCGTAGAGTACTACGGATGCGTAGGGGTGCTAATACCTTCCCTTCGCATAACCGACTCCCGAACCCATCCTCTTTGGTCGCGAGACCATGTTCTTTCCCAGGTTTACTCTGAGCGTTTCCTTTCCCTCTTTTGGGATAAATAACGCACGGTGGCGGCTCTGTTGTTCTTTGTGTTCCCGCCGGTTTTTCGCGTGATGCGACAGCTGGCGACTCTGCTGGGGATAATAGAGAAGTTGACCTATGCTGGTCCATCTTCCCTGAGCGAGTCTCTCCTAGCGCTCTCTAGGTTAGGGCTTTGGTTGCTTTGCACTGTTTTATTGCATTCTTTGTATATATTTGCATTTACTGTTTGCATTTATTATTTGCATTAATGTTTGCATTTATTCATATTCATCTGCTGTGCTGTCTGTGTTTCTCTGTTTGGGGGTGGGAGTTACTCGAGGTAAAAGGCCCAATACCCAGGCTATGAGTGAAATCTAGGAAACCTAGGAATAGAGTGATTCATGGGAAGCGGGTGGTATGGCGCCACTTAGCGGAACATTGATATCACGAGCAGTTCAGACCCTGGTGGGATATTATCGGTGCATACATCGGGTGTGCACAGGATGATATTCTGCGAAAGGTTATTTATGCTGCGTTTCTCTCGACCTTACCCTGGCCTAGATGACACCCGTGAGCGGGGCGGGATTGATCATTTTAACAGGTACAGTTGGTGACTCCTGGTACTGATGGTGACTACGAGTTATATTTCTGGACGCCGGAGGTTCGACCCTGGTATTGATCAGAGGGTTCCGTTTATTTCGGATCCCTGGGCTGAATTTGAGGGTACTCGCTCAGATGGTGACTCAGTTCTCCAGACTTGGATTCAGATGCCAGCTCCTCAGATGACTTTGGGGTTTCAGATGGTTCCTCAGATGCCAGTTCCTGCCAGTCTTGGCTCCATCATTTGCATCATAGCATATTTATTTTCAAAAAAATAGTAATGCATGAAAAAAGTTAACTCGCATACGCATATCCTTTTCAGGATCATTCATGATAAGATAGCATCCGCATCCGCATCATGCATATCAGACACATCCTTGCATTGCAGACATGTTTGGAAAGACTCCTCGCTTTGGTTCCCGACTGAGACAGGATTGTTGATCACCGTCCGCACCGCGACCAGACTCAACCATCAGAGAAGTATGGATCAGGTTCAGACTGAGTTGGCTGAGATGAGGGCAAACATGGCCCAGTTCATGACAAAGATGCAAGGAGTTGTTCAGGGGCAAGAGGAGCTGCGTGCCTTAGCCCAGAGACTGGAAGCCGTGATTCCACCGGTCCACCGTGCTCCACCAGTGGATGTACCCGTTCATGAGAATGTTGCTGTCACTATTCTCGTCGATGATTATGCCGTGGGTGATGAATTGAAGGGGATCAAAATCAGTGAACAGCCTCTTGCTGCAGAGACTGTTAATGTCAGAGCAACCCTCGCTCCGGTTCGCCATCCTGGCTCTTCAAGTTCTTCCGGTTCTAAGAAGCCATCCTCTGGGGCACCCAAAAGGGGAGAAAGTGAAACAAATGCTGTGCACCGTCGGAGGAAGTGCAAACAAAGGACAGAACCGTCATGCTGCTGCTGTGGCTATTCCAGCAACTCAACCTCAACAGCAACAAAGAAGACCAACTCAGCAATATCAGCATCAGCAACATCGTCCTCAGCAGCAGGCTTCCCAACAAGCCAGTACGAGTAATGAGAGGAAGAAGATCATTTTTGATCCAATCCCCATGTCCTACGCCGAATTGTATCCCTCTCTGTTAGAGCGGAACTCGATTACTCCCAGAGACCCGCCGGCTAAACCCGTCAACCCTCGGTGGTGGTATAGGCCTGAACAGCATTGTGTGTATCATTCGGGTGCTCCTGGTCATGATGTGGATAGTTGCTTTCAGTTGAAGATAAAGGTTCAAGACCTTGTCAGATCAGGAATTCTGAGCTTTGAGGACTTGGGTCCCCGTGATAATCAAGCTTGAAGATAGCGAGTCCTGGGCTGGCGCCGACTTTTTCTTCAGAAGGGTTGTTCAGAAAACAGAAGTTGCTGATGCAAAGGATACTGACAGTTGTCATCCTCGGTGGGATCTATCACAATTGGGTCACTGTGGGTTTTCCTACAGTTGTTCATAAGTCAGAGTAACAATCACTTTGTTTAAAAACCCTTCTCCCATGCCAAAAGGAGAAGTGATGACATTGTTGGCAACATTTTGTGCAATGATATTTTCATTCAAATAATTCATGTTAAACATTTGTTTTTCCATTTGTTTTCCCTTTTCGCTTTTTGCATGAAATTGGTGATCACAAAAAACCCTAAAAAACAAGAATAAAAGCAATCTTTTCATCTGCATAACGATTGTATTGATTTTCAAAGAGCTTTTCATATCAAATCATTATGCAGGTTGTTTCTCAAACCCATTGAACATAGTGATCGGACGTCATCTCCCAATTTTGAATTCCCTGTATTCGAAGCGGACGAAGATGATGTTGAAGGGATTCCTGACGAGATTTCCCGACTTCTTGAGCAAGAGAAGAAGATCACTCAGCTGTATCTCGAGAATCAGCAGAACAGCCAACTGGGGCATTATCAAAAACAAAAAAGGAAGAAAAAAAAGGAAAAAAGAAAAGAGGAGGGTGCAAAATCAAAAAAAAGAAATCAAAAGAAATCAAAAGAAATCAAAAGAAAGAAAAAGAAAGGAAAGAAATAAAAGAAAATAGCACCCTCAAAGTCCCAAGTTGGCTGATGCTGAATTCGATCAAAAAGAAGAGATCAACTGCCATGTGTCATGGTTAGTCATATCAGCAGAGAGTGAAAAAGCATTCGATAAGAAGGTCAAGCCTCGTGTGTTCCTAGGGACCTTGTGCTCAAGAAAGTCCTGTCTTTCGTGCCCGATTCCAGGGGCAAGTGAACTCCAAGCTATGAACGTGCATATGTTGTCAAAAGAGCCTCTTCAGGCAATGTTTCGACACTTACAACAATGGATGGAGAAGTTCACTCGTCCTGGGAACTCCGATGCAGTCAAGAAATACTTCGCCTAAAACAAAAAATAGCAAAAGCTCGCTAAGTCGAACACCCCAAAGGGCGACTTAGGCAAAAAAGGAGCGTCTCGGTGGATTGAAAACCCGAAAGGGCGATCCAGGCAAAAGTTAGAGACATTGAAAAAAGAATGTGCATCCCGCTAGATTGAGCACCTCACACTGGGGCAATCTAGGCAAAAATTAGGGATTTGGCAAGTAACTGCATCTTGACAAGACTGTGCTCTATATCTGTCATCCGTCAGGGATTCTCGATTCATCGTCGACTGAAGCTTTGAATACATCGAAAATTCAGAATGGTAGAGGAAAGGTCATTATGTTCAATGTAGCCCTCTCCAATATATATCACCGATTTCAAACTTGTACAGATCTATGGAGTCTCGCCCTTTGCAGACTACCATTCCATCACATTAATTCGAGCTTTTATCCAATTATTTGCATTCTTATTTGCTTCAACTCAACAAAAGTTTTGCATGTTTTAATTGATAAAGTATCATTGTTTTTCAAAATAAACAAATTTTTCAAAAAAATTGTTCTTAAACAAAGCGAACCTTCACAATGATGGAAAGAATACTTAGGAGACCCGCAGTGCTCTCCCGGGGGTGGTATGATTACCAATAGGTAAGACAATTGTTCGTATCTCAAGCGTGACTGTATCTTTGTCCTACAGAACCTCGTATGGTCTCTCCTCAGTGAAGTTGCCCGACGCAGTGTTGTTTGAAGATGTTCATCTTCATGTCCCCAGTAGTGCAACATTTCTCCCTCCGAGTCCCTATTAGCTCTATTGTGGGGCATCCCCAGTAGAGTGCTGTTTGAGCCTTATCATGGGGCATACCTGGGGCACGTTTTTATCTGACGATCTCTTGTGCAGGGGCTGTTAGATATCTTCATTCACTTGCCAGTGGTAATATGAACCTTTTTGACAAAGAGATCCCCTCAGAGTCCAACCAGGGGCAAGGGATAGATGAACCGTGAAAAGACGGTGAAGGATTACGACAACGATCCTGGAAAGTTAATCAAGAAGACTCTTCAAAGTCTGATGATTGGAAAGTATGTATAAATCCCAAGAGTTCAACCTCCGTGAAGTACGAACGAGTTGGGAATACAAGATGATGGAGCAGAAAAGTCCAGAAGAGTCTGGGAGTTCTTAAAAGTGGAAAGTCAACACTATGGGTGGATGATGGATACTAGTGTTCGACGAGTCGACCGACATCCCTGTCAAACAAGCTGTATCTCCCCAGAGGATTGAGAGTATGATCTCCCTGGCAGATTCGAGATCGTTGTCTCCTCAGCAAGCCTGAAGGTTATCACGTCCCCAGCCCAAGTCAGTATTGAAGCTATCAGAGTTGTTTCCCCTGCAGAGATGCCTGTAGACAGTACCTTCTTTCCCCAGCAGATCTAAGGATTGCTTCTCCCCAGCAGGCCTATGCTTGCAGATTTCCCCAGTTGAGAATCCCCGCTGAGCGCCTGGCAGTTATTTTCCTCGGGAGCACCCCAGTGGAGTTTTTCTGTAGACCGTTGGTGTGTTCCCCAACAATTGGTTTTGTGATGCTATCATCTCCAGTGGGGCCGTGAGTGCTTATCCCAAGCAGGTTTGGGGAATTCATCTCCAGTATGATATGACGTGCTATCATCCTCGACAGAGTTGTTACTCTCACTGCTACGGTTGTTGTTCTCTCCACTAGGATCGTTCTCCTCAGCAGAATGGTGTGGTTTTTCCTCAGCAAGTTCCCCGAGTGGAGCGGGTCTCATGAAATACATCTCCAGCAGTGATTCTCCTACATATGGATTGGTTGGGTCGTCCCTAATGGAGTAGCATTTATTTCTCCAGCAGAGTTCATCCTACCAGTGGATTGGACGGGTTTCTGTAGTAGACTGATATCGGCATCCCCAGCGGAGTTGTGACTGTTTTCCAAGTCTGAAGCTGTCTTCCCAGCAGAGGTTGTGTTGATGGTTTTTCCCCAGCAAGGTTTGTCTTTCCCCGGCAGGATGGAAGTTGACATGGTTATAGGATCCCCAGCACAGTTCCTGGAGTTCCCCGGTGTTGTCTCTGAAGGAGACGTGTGTTTATGCATTCATCATTTAGATAAGCATAGCATATCGCATCATTAGTGCATAGCATTTCCATAATCATGGGGCATTGTGTAAAGCAAGAAAAAAACTCATGCATCAACATTGCAAGCATATCCATTAGCCCTAGGCCGTGGCGACCAGCCGAGTTTGGGTTGTTGGAAAGAGTTTAGCATCGCGCCATTGGATCGGCTTCAGGATTGGGTTCATCAGCATGGTTGAGAGGTTGGTGTTTTCCCAACAAGTGATTCCTCAGTCGAGTGGGTATCCCCAGCAGTGTTACTCCCCAATTGTTAGCGTCTTGCCAGCTTGGGTCTTTTTCCTTAAGCAGATATGGGTGTGTCTGATCTCTCCATGTAGAGTCTACCCCTTAAGCAGAAAGTGTCAATCTTTTCCTGCCATTTCCCCACTGAGATACATCCTCGTGGATGACGGTTGCTTCCGTTCCCTCCCTAACGGGATGGGTTTTCCCTATTGAGTTCTTTCCTCATTAGGATGAGTCTTGATTCAGTCTGCCTTTTTGGATCGATCCTAAATTGGCTTCTTGTGGACTATCTCTTGTGCTGCCCTGGGGCGTAAATGAATAGTCGCTCACTAACCGGCACTCATTCACTTCATCCTCAGCGAAATTTGGGCCTCTACCACCAAACCGGTAGTTGTAAGTCCTATCTTTGTGGTTTTCTACCCACTAGCTGGTAGTTGTAAAATCCCATGTTCTCCCCTTGTTGGAGTTAACCCTTTGTGCTCATCCTATCGATGACTGGTTACTTTTCCGTGGTTTTCTGCCTACTAACCGGTAGATGTAACCCCCTCTTTGCAGTTGTCAGTATCCGGTTTGTGATATTGACATTCTTTCCCCTCTGGATTCTTGCCTTGATCAAGCAGTATTGTCCCCAGTGGGTCTTCCCCTTCTTTTTTGGATACTTGCTCCGAGTTAGCAGCTTTATCCCCTGTTGATTGGTCATCTTTTGCATACCTAGTCTGGTACCCAGATGCCTTTCTTTTCGGTCGATTATTCATTTAACAACCTACAACCCGGTTATGGATAATCTTCCATGCGAGTGTATTATCTACGTTTTGACGGCTATAGATAATATGTACTTATGATTTCCCGGTATTCAGACCGAAGGAGTTTCCGACGATCAGGTCGATGTACTCATGGCACAAGGCCAATTTTCCGGTATTCAGACCGAAGGAGTTTCCGACGATCAGGTCGATGTACTCATGGCACAAGGCCAATTTTCCGGTATTCAGACCGAAGGAGTTTCCGACGATCAGGTCGATGTACTCATGGCACAAGGCCAATTTTCCGGTATTCAGACCGAAGGAGTTTCCGACGATCAGGTCGATGTACTCATGGCACAAGGCCAATTTTCCGGTATTCAGACCGAAGGAGTTTCCGACGATCAGGTCGATGTACTCATGGCACAAGGCCAATTTTCCGGTATTCAGACCGAAGGAGTTTCCGACGATCAGGTCGATGTACTCATGGCACAAGGCCAATTTTCCGGTATTCAGACCGAAGGAGTTTCCGACGATCAGGTCGATGTACTCATGGCACAAGGCCAATTTTCCGGTATTCAGACCGAAGGAGTTTCCGACGATCAGGTCGATGTACTCATGGCACAAGGCCAATTTTCCGGTATTCAGACCGAAGGAGTTTCCGACGATCAGGTCGATGTACTCATGGCACAAGGCCAATTTTCCGGTATTCAGACCGAAGGAGTTTCCGACGATCAGGTCGATGTACTCATGGCACAAGGCCAATTTTCCGGTATTCAGACTGAAGGAGTTTCCGACGATCAGGTCGATGTACTCATGGCACAAGGCCAATTTTCCGGTATTCAGACCGAAGGAGTTTCCGACGATCAGGTCGATGTACTCATGGCACAAGGCCAATTTTCCGGTATTCAGACCGAAGAAGTATTCTCCTCTCCGTTGGTGTCGATAAACGTCGAGTTTTTCCCGATCATCCGTTGATGATTTGGTTGTGTCCTCCTTCCCAAGTGAAGTATTCTCCTCTCCGTTGGTGTCGATAAACGTCGAGTTTTTCCCGATCATCCGTTGATGATTTGGTTGTGTCCTCCTTCCCAAGTGAAGTATCCTCCTCTCCGTTGGTGTCGATAAACGTCGAGTTTTTCCCGATCATCCGTTGATGATTTGGTTGTGTCCTCCTTCCCAAGTGAAGTATCCTCCTCTCCGTTGGTGTCGATAAACGTCGAGTTTTTCCTAGTCATCCGATGATGTCTAGTTGTACCTGTCCCCACGTGGATTTACCTCTCCGTTGGTCTTGGTAAACGTTGAGTTTTTCCCATTACGTCCGCTGACGTATGGTTGTATATCTCTTTCCATTCATCCAATGATGATTGGTTACCTCTCCGTTGGTCTTGGTAAACGTTGAGTTTTTCCCATTACGTCCGCTGACGTATGGTTGTATATCTCTTTCCATTCATCCAATGATGATTGGTTACCTCTCCGTTGGTCTTGGTAAACGTTGAGTTTTTCCCATTACGTCCGCTGACGTATGGTTGTATATCTCTTTCCATTCATCCAATGATGATTGGTTACCTCTCCGTTGGTCTTGGTAAACGTTGAGTTTTTCCCATTACGTTCGCTGACGTATGGTTGTATCCCTCTTTCCATTCATCCAATGATGATTGGTTACCTCTCCGTTGGTCTTGGTAAACGTTGAGTTTTTCCCATTACGTCCGCTGACGTATGGTTGTATCCCTTCCAGTCATTCATTAATGTCTGGTTACCTCTCCGTTGGTCTTGGTAAACGTTGAGTTTTTCCTAGTTGTCCGTCGGCATCTAGTTGTGATTTCTTTTCCCATTCATCGTCGTTGCGATGTCTGGAGGTGGCCGTACCCTTTGAAAACAAAACCAAAAATATATACCCAGCAATAAATATCAAATCCCAGTGGACGTTTCCATTGGTGGATCCCTGTATTGTGCAAATTCTACGGTTCTTGGTATTCAATCCCTGTTTACCCTGAAAGTCTGACAGCCGTTGCTCTCATCCATTCGGGTTCCCAGCTGATTGAATAGGGGCAGCTGTAGCACCTCAAATTTGCACCTATCATTGTACATACATTTTCATATTAGGTCATAGCATATCATGGTCCATTGCATAGCATAGCATTGCCTCTTTTGCCTCAAGTGCAAGCCAATCAAGAAATTAGGTCAAACTGATCAGGAGATCAGTCAATCAAGCAAGCAAGCACAATTTTCATTGAGCCAAGGCCTTAGGGTTTGTACAACAAGTTCACATGACTTGGGGGTCCATTTGAAGTGTTTTGGTCAAAGATTGGATGTTCAGAAGTCATCAGTTCATGCACAGTCAGGCAAAGAACCCTAGACAGTCAACAGTCAGTCAAAGCAGTGGATGGTGGCCATTCTTGTGGAATTTGGGCACCATACTCATTAATCAAGAGTTCATATGTCTTGGGACATCATTTGGAGTCAAGTTCTCAAGGAATTAGGGTTTGGAATTCATCAGAAGAGGTTCAGTCAGGCAGAAACCCTAAAAGTCAACTGTCGGTCAACTGTCCATTTAATCAGTGATTTGATGATTGGATTTGGTCTGAGAGAGTTTATTCATGTCCAAATAGGCCTCATATATCATGTCAAACACCATCATGGAAGAATTTGAAGCCAGATCAAAAATTTCCAAAAATGGAAACTGGGCCTGTAACTAAAACTTACTAAAAATGGAAAGTCTTGATCCTCAAACTTACATCATGATACAAGCTTCAAATGAATTTTTGCCCAACATGAAAGTTGAAGATCTTGTTCTCCCATTTCCAAAAAGTCCAAGAACTCTTAATTCCCATGTATGGTTGGCAAGTTATGATCGAATCGATTTCAGAAATTCTTGAACTTCAAAAGGCCATATCTCTCAAACCATTTGGCCAATTTTGGTGGGGTTTTTTCCTACAAGTCACATTTGATCCCCTCTTTCCAAAAATATAAATTTCATGAGCCAAAACTTCACCAATCAAAATGGCATTTTTTGACTTATCTCATTTAAATGCAAGTTTGACCAATGTTTGATTTTTTGATATAAACATTTTTCTAACATTTGGCCAATTGGAATAGCTCAGAAATATCATTTAAAATTTGTTTGCCAAGTCAAATTATGCAGTACATGAAGCCATTACTTAGTTGCTTGGAATTTGAAAAAAGTACAAGTTTCACCATGCTATCCATACTTGCATTTGAGCCATGCTTTGTACTTCATCAAAACAGAAAATTAGAAGGCCATGCTCTGTCATTGTGAACCTGATTAGCAGCCTAACCAACAGCAAAACAAAGGCCATGCTTGCTTGCTTGAAATTGGGAAGGAAGGACCAAAACCATGCCATGCCTTGTACTGTCCAACAGCAGACTTAAGCACCATTTTTTCTGTCATGCTACACACTAATTGCAGCCACAAAACATTGCAACACAGAAAAAAAGATCACTCATCAAAAAAAACTGCATTGACCTTGCTTTGCATTACTACTTTTCTGTCCAATCTCTCAAAGAACCAGCATTGCCTTACCTCAAGCAACATCCAATAGCATGGCTTCCTCACTTTCTGTCATGGAGTAGCAGCAGCAATACACTGCACACAAGACTTCACTCATCCTTGCTTTGCATTTCTGTTTTTCTATCCAAAAGCACCAAAGTTACAACCATGCCCTGGGCCACAAAGCAACCATGACAGCAGACCTTTCATCATTTTTCTGTCATGAGTAATACCAATAGCAAGAACAAACCATTTTGATTCATTCTCTAAAAAAACATCATCTTGCTTTGCATTTCAAAGAATCCTGTCCAAAACACCAAGAAGCCTCATTCACTTTGCCTTGACATTTTTCAAATGCTGTCAAAAAGAACAAGCAGCACAAGACAGCAGGGGTTATGTTTGTTTCCTGTCATGTGAAACACTACTAGGAGCAAAAACCAAAGATCTTCACACTCTCTCAAACCTCACCTTGCTATTTCCTTTGCATTTCAAACTTTCTGTCAAACACCACAGACCAAACACTTGTCCTCTTATTTCTCTCAAGCCTCAATCCTTGCATTTACCAAGTCAGTCCAAACTCACAAAAGCAACCTAGCCTGGCCCTGTTTGATACGATCCAAACTGCATTTCCTGTCACTAACAAACTCTGCAGCCAACCTAACCAACAAACACAAACCAATTTCACTCATTCATTCAAACTCATCTTACTTGCATTTACCAAAACTGTCAAAAACTCAAAAGTGGCCAAGCCTTGCATTGTATTTTGACCATCCATTCACCATTGCCAAACACTGCTAGCAGCCACTTGGTCAAGAGAAAAAACACAAAAACTCACTCAAAGCCAACTTCATCATTCATCATCTACACAAAAAACTCACTCCATGGCAGAAGTTGCTTGAGACCATTTCAATCTACACAAGCCAAAGCCAACTTCATCATTCATCATCTGGGACCCTAAGGTGCAACTGTTGCACTTCAGTAACATCAAACAACATCAAGAACACAACTGCCCTTCAATTTTGGTATGAATTCGACCCCCCCTTTTGTTTAATCAATACATGATTTTAAAAGGTCTCTTGATGCTGAGTGTCATGATGCTTTTCTTTTTGAAAATGGATGCTTATTCATGAAGTTATGTCGTTTTGAAGTTTGATGATGCTTGTTTATTTTGCTCGATTCTTGACTTGTATGGTGTTTTAATGGAAAACCAATGGTGGATTCATGCTTGTCATTGCTTGCTGGTCATTTGGGTATACTCAATTTTGATTTTTGGAAAAGTTTGTGAAATTCGATTGAAAGAGGGATGAAGGTGTTGAAACCCTAGCTTCAAAGTGTATTTCCCAGATTTTTCTGCTGTGTCATATGCGTGGCATGGTCTAATTCCAACAACCAATGAAAACATTCCATTTTCGTGGCCTAAACGACTGTGTTCCATTTAGTGGCCCTGGGAATTACAAAAATGCCACTCAGCGTGGCATGTGTCACATTGGATAAATGTTATTTTTCACAATTATTTCATTTAATCACTCAAACTTCCAAAATTCATAATTCATCCAATTTTGATCCAAATTTAATGAGATTTTTTGTGTTGTGTTCATCATGATCTCTACTTTTTTATCATAATTTTTCCAGAATTTTGTGATCGTTGGATTTTAATTTGTACGAGGGTTTGTGACATGTGACCAATTTTTGTACATCTTGCCAAAACATTTGTGAAATGGTGATACTTTATCCAATGGCTCCCAAATTTTTTGTGCTTAAACTAGACACACTCATGGTGATTTTGGTGTAGAGTTTGTGAATTTATCTTATGTGGTTTGAGAGTTATGATTTTTTGAATTAGGGTGTGACAATTTGTGTCACACCATTGATGTCCAGCTTCATGATTTTTGATACCATGCTTCTTGACCTCCAATTGATCTGATTTTTTGCATGAACCTACTCTTGTATGTCTAGTTTACATGTGAATTTTCTTGGAATTATTTGTGGCATTTCCTAATTGTTTGAGATTTTCTCCCCTGTCTAGTCAAATGTTGACTTTGTGTGACACATGTTCCCATTTCATTTGTGAAATTCTCATACTTTATTAGATGGACATTAAATTTTACATGAGATAACTAGACATCCTCATCTTTGCCATGGTCTTAGTCCCATTCATTCATCATACACCATTCTTGACTTATGATTTTTCTAAGTTGATGCATGTTTGGTTGACTTCTTTGAGCATGTTCAAAATTGCTTTGACTTTCTGATTTTCATTGACTGCCTTCCACTTGTCCAAATGGGATGAAATTTTACACGCTTACCATGCTATGTGTTAGGAGTGACCATGATTTATTTGGTGATTTTTGGAAATGTTTTAGTTTGCTTTTGATGCAAGTCTTTCTGTTGACTTCTATGAGCTTCTGTTTGCCATACTTTGACCTAAATGGTTCATGAAATGATGATAGTGATTGATATGGATGTGAGCCAAATTGGTTTTGTTTCCTAATTGTTTGAACATGATTTTGGATACTTACCCCTTGCTGTTTTGACTTTCTCATTCATTTTTGACCCTAGGCTTGTCCTAGAGGTCCTGTTACTCACCTATGAACTTGTGTTTTCAGGTTGACCATCAAATGGCCATTGAGACCAATTCTTTTGATTGAGCTTGCTTAAAAATCATTGTCTAACTTGTTTGTCTTGTAGGTAGCTTGGCTCACATGTCTTAAGCCTTGTGCCTTGCACATCCATGTGCCTCTAATTGACTGTTGGTGTCTGCTTCTGTTTGTCTTGTTTGAAGTTGCATACTAACATCTGCTTGACTGTTTCAGGTGCTTTAGTTGCTTTTAGTTCCTTGTGAACTTTTGCTTTGCTTTGCTTGTATAAGCAATTTGCATTGAGGTATGTCTCTTTTACTTCATGTAGTCTGGAAGACCTGGCCTGTTACTTGGCCAGGCAACTGTCTGAAGCCCTCCTTAAGAGGCAATGTTTGTGGATGTTTAATTTTGTCCTTGCATAGAGTCAAAGTCCTCCTGAGTGAAGAGGCAATTGGTGGAAGGTAGGGATATGCAATCTATCCCCCACTATTCAGTGTGTCATCTGCTTTGCTCACACCACTGTGTTGATGCATTGCAGATACAAACCCAAGATCTTGTACAATTGTACAGTTGAGTCAGTTTTAAATGTGTAGAAGGGTTCCCACTTTCTGAACCCACACATTCTTGTCAAATGCTCTCCCAGGCCAGGGATAGAAGCAATGAGGCACACCCCTCATCTCCTTTCATCTGCTTCACCTTAGCCCCTCAATGGCAAGGTTAAGAGCAATCTTTGACCCTATTCCAGTTGGCCTCAGTGCCTAACCCTTGTGTGAGCCTCTTGTGTGCATATAGTGTGTGCTACTTGTGCTTGTGTTTGTTTGACTTGCTTCCTGTGCAAGTTAGGATTGTTTGACTTGCTTCCTGTGCAAGTTAGGATTGTTTGACTTGCTTCCTGTGCAAGTTAGGATTGTTTGACTTGCTTCCTGTGCAAGTTAGGATTGTTTGACTTGCTTCCTGTGCAAGTTAGGTTTAGTTTAGACTTGCTTCCTGTGCAAGTAGGTTTTGCTTGGCTTGCTTCCTGTGCAAGTAGGTTTTGCTTGGCTTGCTCCCTGTGCAAGTTAAGTGTGTGTGTGGCTTGCTTCCTGTGCAAGTCATGTCTAGGATAGGCTGGCTCCCTGTGCCAGTTAGCTAGAAACCTTAACTTAGGGGTGAATTTGCATGATAACATCTAGGCTCGAGTCGTAGTCTCCCTAGTGTTGTGTCTCCCTCTGTTATCTGGTTAGGCTAGTCCTTTATCCCTGCGTAGGGGAACTACATCGCCCTGATCTTCATACCAGATGAAGTATGTAGGCAGGAGATTGAGCTGATCTCTCCGGGCGCCCTTTTTCTTCTTTTGTGTGTGTTGTTTGACAGTTGCTAGGCTCGAGTGCCTGACTCCTTAGCAATCTGTTGTCTGTCTGTTTGAGAGTGTGCTTGACAGTTATAGGCCCGAGTCCCCGACTCCCTATTAACTTGTTGTGTTGTTGTGTGCTTGGAAGCTGATGTAAGTCCATCGAGTGGCATTTGGGTTCCAGTGTGTGTGTGTTTAGGTTCGGATGCTGACATGAGTCCAGTGATTGGCAGTCGGGCTCCACGTTTGCCTGTGTCTTGTTTTGTTTGTGTGCGTGTCAGCCGAGCTACGAATGCTCTGATTCTTCTTCGTCCAAGAAGATACGTATGCATAGGATGCGATATCCTAGCGAGCATGTGTCGTTTCCCCCAGTCCGAACTACTTCGACTCTGATGTCTATGCCTGATAGACTAAGTAGGCCCAGGATGCGATATCCTGCCGAGTCAGTTTCAGTCTTGTTTTCTTGTGTCTCTTTCAGCCAGTGTGTGTGAGTGTGAGCAGCGTTTTAGCAACCATTCTTCCTTCCTTTTGTGCGTGGATCCCGTAGAGTACTACGGATGCGTATGGGTGCTAATACCTTCCCTTCGCATAACCGACTCCCGAACCCATCCTCTTTGGTCGCGAGACCATGTTCTTTCCCAGGTTTACTCTGAGCGTTTCCTTTCCCTCTTTTGGGATAAATAACGCACGGTGGCGGCTCTGTTGTTCTTTGTGTTCCCGCCGGTTTTTCGCGTGATGCGACACCGGCGGTAATCAGAAGGTGTTTGTTGATCAGTATGGGGATTTGTTGACCCTGTTGAAGATGGTGTTAGATCCAGTACCGTTGCAGACCCTCCTACAGTTTTATGACCCAGAGCTCCATTGTTTCACCTTCCAGGATTATCAGTTAGTGCCCACTCTTGAGGAGTACTCCATTCTGATGAATGTCCCGATCAGATATCAGGTTCCCTTCTTAGATGTGTCAAAGGAGGTTGATTTCAGAGTTGTTGCCAGAGCTCTTTATTTGAGTATCAAGGAAGTGAGTGACAATTGGAAGTCAAGTGGTGATGTGGTGGGGTTGCCTTTGAAGTACTTAGTGAGGATGGCTAAGGAAGAAGCAAAGAAGGGAAATTGGGAAGCTTTCAATGCTCAGTTGGCTATCATGATCTATGGAGTTGTGTTGTTCCCAAGTATGCCTAACTTTGTGGACTTTGCTGCTGTCACTATTTTCATTGGAGGAAACCCAGTTCCTACTTCGTTAGCTGACACTTACTATGCTATACACAGTAGGCATGGTAAGGGTGGAGCTATCAGATGCTGTCTCCCATTACTGCTCAGATGGTTCCTGTCTCTTCTGCCAACCAGTGGACCTTTTGCGGATACTCAGAGCATTCATAAGTGGACTCAGAGGATTACGTCTCTCACATCCTATGACGTCAAGTGGCAAGCTTACAGGTTGAATATGCGTAACGTAATCATGAGTTATGGAGAGTTTCGTAATGTGCCACTCATAGGGACTAAGGGTTGCATCAATTACAACCCGGTTCTTTCTCTTCGCCAGTTGGGGTTTGTTATGAATGGAAGACCACTAGATGCTGAGATAGCTAAGAGTGTGTATTTTGAGAAGCGGAGTGACCCTGCTAGATTGGAGCAAGTAGGAAGAGCTTGGAAGACCCTTGGTGTCAAGGATGGAGCTGTGTTAGGGAAGAAGTTTGCAGTTGCTATGCCTGATTACATTGATTGGGTCAAGAAGAGAGTTGAGACTTTGTTGTTACCCTATGATAGGATGGAGTCATTGCAAGAGCAACCACCTTTGATCCTTTCTGAGAGTGTGCCTGCTGAGCACTACAAACAAGCCTTGACGGAGAATCGTCGGTTGAAAGAAAAGGAACAAGATACCCAGATGGAGCTTTACAAAGCCAAAGCTGATAAGTTGAACTTGGCTCACAAGCTCAAAGGAGTGCAAGGTGAAGATGCTAGCAGATTGAAGAGCAAGAAGAGGTCCTATGAGGAGATAGAGACATTGTTGAATGAAGAACACCGTGAGTGCTTGAGGTTGCAGAAAGCTGAAGTTAATTACCAGAAGAAGATAAGAGACCTGGAAAAGCAGCTTAGAGACAAGGATGTTCAGTTGAAGAAGGAGGTAGACCTAAGGCTTGCATCAGAGAGCCAGCTTGGAGGAGAAGTTGTAGAGCTCAGAAGACAACTGAAGGAGAAGATCACTCCTCTGCCAGAGTGTTCAGAATGCGACCTGTTGATAGACCAGTGCCAGTACCTGAAGACTCTCATTCCTGGAGGACATCTTTCCTAGCTTGTATCTATTGTTTATGTTGAGAATCACCTCCAGGCTTGTTGGATGGGATTCATTGTTGTACTCTTATCATTTGGATCTTTGCTTGAATATTGTTGTATGATCCTTGTTGCTCATGTCTATAGATGAGATTGTTGATGTTTCGCCTTGTGCTTATTATCCTGTGTAGGATGCTTCTTTGTTGTTTATTGCAGGTTGCCATCTTTTGAAAGATGAATTAGGCTTTTGAATGCCTGAGGAATGAACATATCATGTGCATCATACGCATCATTAGCATCATACACATATCATTTTGCATTACAGGTGTTCTTGAACAAGACTTCTCACTCTGGTGCCTGTTTCAGGCAGGATTGCTGATCAACGTCCGCACCGCTACTCTACGAGGTTGAATCAACAGAGGAATATGGATCAAGTGCAAGCTGAGTTAGCAGAGATAAGGGCTAACATGGCCCAGTTCATGCATATGATGCAAGGGGTTGCGCAAGGTCAAGAGGAGCTTCGAGCCCTAGTCCAGAGACAAGAAGCTGCAATTCCACCGGTCAACCATGCTTTGCCAGAGGGAGGCCCAATCAGTGACCCTGCTACCACTGTTGTTCCCATCAACAACTATGCCGTGGGTGATGAGTTGAGGGGTATCAGAATCAACGTCAACCTATTGCTCCAGAGACAGCTAATGCCAGAGTGACTCGTGCTCCAGTCCGTAATCCTGCTCCATTGGTTGATAGGCAGGAGGATATGTTTACTCTCCTCAGTGAGGATGATGAAGTTGTGGGAAGAACTAACGAAAGGGATAGGAGGGTTGATGCCCTAGCTGAGAAGATCAGAGCCATGGAGTGTCAGAACTCTTTGGGGTTTGATGTTACAAATATGGGGTTGGTTGAAGGGCTGAGGATCCCTTACAAGTTCAAAGCACCTTCTTTTGACAAATACAACAGTACCTCTTGTCCTCGCACCCATGTGCAGGCTTATTACAGGAAAATCTCCGCATACACAGATGATGAGAAGATGTGGATGTACTTTTTCCAGGATAGCTTGTCTGGAGCGTCTTTGGACTAGTACATGGATCTGAAGAAAGAATCAGTCAGAAGTTGGAGAGATCTGGGTGAAGCCTTTCTGAGGCAATACAAACACAATATGGACATGGCGCCGAGCCGAACTCAGTTACAGAGCTTATGTCAGAAGTCTGGAGAGAGTTTCAAAGAGTATGCCCAGAGATGGCGTGAATTAGCTGCAAGGGTGCAACCTCCGATGCTGGAGAAGGAGTTAACCGATATGTTTATCGGGACTTTGCAAGGAGTATTTATGGACCGGATGGGAAGTTGCCCGTTTGGTAGCTTTTCTGATGTGGTGATTTGTGGAGAGAGAACCGAGAGCCTCATTAAAGCTGGAAAGATTCAGGATGCTGGTTCTTCGTCTTTGAAGAAACCGTTTTCTGGGACACCCCGTAGGAGGGAGGGTGAAACTAATGCCGTGCACAGTCGAAGAAGTACAAATAGAGGCCAGTATCGCCAGGTTGCTGCTGTAACAATTCCAGCACCGCCACCATGACAACAGCAACAACAAAGAGGACCACCGCAACAACAACAACAAAAACAGCAACGTCCGATCCAACCGAGACAGAGAATGCCGGATCGTCGCTTCGACCCGTTACCTATGACATATGCTGAGTTGCTGCCCGAATTGCTCAGGTTGGGATTTGTTGAGCTACGCACTATAGGTCCGGTGACGAAGATACCTGCTGGGTATGATGCCAACGTTCGTTGTGACTTCCATTCCGGTGCATCGGGGCACCATATTGAGAACTGTCGGGCTTTTCATCATAAGGTCCAGGACTTAATTGACGCCAAAACAATCAATTTTGCTCCTGTGCCTAATGTTGTGAACAATCATATGCCTCAGCATGGTGCGCATAGGGTGAATAATGTGGAAGGTGAAGAAGCCTTGGATTTGGTGGCTGATGCTAATGAGATTCAGACACCATTGCTGGTTGTAAAAGAGCGTCTGTTAGTTGGGGGAGTGTTCCCGGGCTGTGACCAAGGCTGTTCAGACTGTGCTGATTCAGAGAATGGTTGTATGCAGTTGAAGAATGGTATCCAGGGTCTGATTGATGAGGGTTGTTTGCAGTTTGCTAGGGCCGTGAAAGAGCGTGGGGTGGTGTCAACTGTCACCATTTATTTCAAACCGTCTGAGGGACGTGGTCAGAGAACTGTTAGTGCTTCTATAACCGTTAGTGCTCCAGTAACCATATCTGCTCCCATAACTGTCAGTGCTCCCACTACTACTGTCGCTATGTCTGGTAGAAGGGTTGTTGAGAACAGTAGGGCTGTGCCTTGGAAGTATGACAATGCTTATCGCAATAACAGAAGGGCAGAAAGTCAGATCAGGCCAGTGAATCAAGCTCCCGTAACTATTGGTTTGCCGAGTAGAGCTCCCATGATTGTTGGTCCAGTTGTGGAAAATGTAGGGGGACCAGGAGGTTTCACTAGAAGCGGTCGTCTGTTCGCACCACAGGCTTCGAGAGACAACAATGCTGAGGCTCTCGCCTAAGCAAAGGGTAAGCAGGCTGTGGTTGAAGAAGAACCTGTTCAGAAAGAGGCGCCTAAGGGGTCATTTGAAAAAGACGTGGAGGAGTTTATGAAGATTATCAAGAAGAGTGACTACAAGATTGTAGATCAGCTGAATCAAACTCTGTCCAAGATTTCCATACTCTCATTGCTATTGTGCTCTGAGGCACACCGTAACGCCTTGCTGAAGATGCTGAATCTGGCTTATGTGCCTCAGGAGATTTCTATCAACCAGTTGGAGGGTGTTATTGCTAATGTGAGCACAAGGCATGGTTTGGGGTTCACAGACTTGGATCTGACGCCGGAAGGTCGCAACCATAACAAAGCACTGCATATCACCATGGAGTGCAAAGGCGCAGTATTGTCACATGTGTTGGTGGATACTGGCTCGTCTTTGAATGTGCTGCCCAAGAAGACTTTGAGAAAGATAGATGTTGAAGGGGTTGTCCTCACTCCAAGCAATCTTATTGTTCGTGCGTTTGATGGATCCAAACAGTCTGTTTTTGGTGAAGTCACGTTGCCAGTGAAGATTGGCCCGGAGGTGTTTAAAATTATCTTCTATGTGATGGACATCCAGCCAGCATATAGTTGTTTATTGGGGCGTCCCTGGATACATGGGGCTGGGGCAGTTTCGTCAACTCTCCATCAGAAGCTGAAGTATGTCTGGAACGGTCAGATTGTAACAGTGTGCGACGAGGAGGACATTCTGGTGAGTCATTTATCTTCCTTCAAATATGTGGAGGTGGATGGCGAGATCCACGAAACTCTGTGCCAGGCGTTTGAGACCGTTGCTCTTGAGAAGGTGGCTTTTGCTGAGGAGAAGAAGCCAAGTGCCTCAATTGCATCCTACAAGCAGGCTGTGGAGGTTGTCAACTCGGGCAATGCAGAAGGCTGGGGCAAGATGGTGAACCTACCCGTCAAAGAAGACAAATTCGGTATTGGTTATCAACCTCTGCAGGCAGAGCAGGGTGAGCAGAAAGGGCCGAGTACCTTCACCAGCGCTGGGCTGATGAATCATGATGACGTCTTTGCAGCCAATAGTGAAGACAGAGACAGTGATTGTGATCTGAACAACTGGGTTCGCCCGTGTGCACCAGGGGAGACGATCAACAACTGGACGACTGAAGAAGTGGTCCAAGTTACTCTTCAAACAGAGTAATTTTCTTTTGTTTTTCATTTTGCACAAAACCCTACGTTCTGCCCAAGGCGTAGTGGTTCATTGTAGGGCCTCATCATGATTTTCAATGATATCATTAATAAAGGACGTTTTGCAAACGATTTTGTGATCCCTGTCTTTCTGTTTTTGTTTTTCATTCCAAAACAATAAAAATGGCAATGTTTTTGTTTTTTTGTGACTTGCTTGAACTCTTTTTTCTAAAATAAAGCATTAAACATGCAGAATTGATCTTACGGACTCCACTATAAACAGTTCTGTTATGGCTCAGTATGATTTCAATAATCCCATCTACCAAGCTGAAGAGGAGAGTGAGGAAGATTGTGAACTCCCTAAAGAACTGGTCAGATTATTGAAGTAGGAGGAAAGGGTCATCCAACCTCATCAGGAGGAGTTGGAGATTATTAATCTTGGTACTGAGGACGCCAGAAGAGAGATCAAGATCGGGGCTGCTTTGAAGGAAGACGTCAAGAGAGGGCTGATTGAAATGCTAAGAGAATATGTGGAGATATTCGCCTGGTCGTATCAAGATATGTCGGGGTTGGATACAGATATTGTGGTGCATAGGCTACCTCTCAGAGAAGATTGTCCTTCAGTCAAGCAGAAGCTTCGCAGAACTAGTCCTGATATGGCTGTCAAAATCAAGGAAGAGGTTCAGAAGCAGTTGGATGCGGGTTTTTTGTCAGTTACTACTTATCCCCCGTGGGTGGCCAACATCGTTCCCGTGCCGAAGAAGGATGGCAAAGTCAGGATGTGTGTCGATTACCGGGATTTGAATAGAGCGAGTCTGAAAGACGACTTCCCATTACCTCACATTGATGTATTGGTTAATAATACTGCTCAATCCTCGGTTTTCTTTTTCATGGACGGTTTCTCTGGCTATAATCAGATCAAGATGGCGCCAGAAGACATGGAAAAGACGACATTCATTACACCTTGGGGCACGTTCTGCTATAAGGTGATGCCATTTGGGCTGAAGAATGTCGGTGCTACCTATCAGAAGGCTATGACGACTCTCTTTCATGACATGATGCACAAAGAGATTGAAGTGTACGTGGATGATATGATTGTGAAGTCGCAGACAGAAGAGGAGCACCTGGTAAATCTGCAGAAGTTGTTTGAAAGGCTGAGAAAATTCAAACTGAGGCTGAATCCAAACAAGTGTACGTTTGGGGTGAGATCTGGTAAGCTGCTAGGCTTCATTGTCAGTAAGAAAGGGATTGAGGTTGATCCAGCGAAAGTAAAAGCTATACAAGAGATGCCTGAACCGAAAATAGAAAAGCAAGTTCGTGGGTTTTTAAGGAGATTGAACTACATTGCACGGTTTGTATCTCACCTAACTGCCACGTGTGAACCGATTTTCAAATTGCTAAGGAAGAATCAAGCAATCAGGTGGAATGATGACTGTCAAAAAGCTTTTGATAAGATAAAAGAATATTTGCAGAAACCTCCAATCCTTATACCTCCAGTTCCTGGGAGGCCTCTGATAATGTACTTGTCAGTGACTGAGAACTCGATGGGGTGTGTATTGGGACAGCATGACGAGTCTGGTCGAAAAGAGCATGCCATATACTACCTTAGCAAAAAGTTTACCGACTGTGAAATCAGATATTCGCAGCTTGAGAAAACTTGCTGTGCTTTGGCCTGGGCTGCTCGCCGACTAAGGCAGTATATGTTGAACCATACTACCTTATTGATTTCTAAGATGGATCTAGTGAAGTACATCTTTGAGAAGCCGGCTCTTACCGGACGTGTTGCTCGTTGGCAGATGAGTTTAACAGAATATGATATTCAGTACACGTTGCAGAAGGCCATCAAAGGTAGTATTCTGTCAGACTACCTTGCCGAGCAACCAATCGATGATTATCAGCCGATGATGTTTGAATTCCCTGATGAAGACATCATGTATCCGAAGATGAAAGATTGTGAAGAGCTTCTTGTCGAGGAAGGACCGGGTCCTGATGACAAGTGGACATTGATGTTTGATGGGGCTGTGAATATGAATGGCAACGGTGTTGGGGCAGTACTGATTAATCCTAAAGGGGCTCATATACCTTTTGCTGCCAGATTGACTTTTGACGTAACCAACAACGAAGCTGAGTATGAGGCTTGTATCATGGGGATTGAAGAAGCCATCGATCTAAGGATCAAAACACTGGACATATATGGAGATTCCGCTCTAGTGATTAACCAGGTCAATGGAGATTGGAATACCCATCAACCGCATTTGATTCCTTACAGAGACTACACCAGAAGGATCCTGACGTTCTTCAAGAAGGTGAAGTTATATCACGTCCCCCGAGATGAGAATCAGATGGCTGATGCCTTAGCTACTTTGTCCTCTATGATCAAAGTTCATTGGTGGAATCATGTGCCACATGTTGCGGTGAATCGACTCGAGAGGCCTGCGTATGTGTTTGCAGCCGAGTCTGTTGTGGATGAGAAACCGTGGTATTATGATATCAAGAACTTCCTCAAGAGCCAGGAGTATCCTGAAGGAGCGTCGAAGAATGACAAGAAAACCCTGAGAAGGCTAGCTGGAAGCTTTTATTTGAATCAGGATGATGTGTTGTACAAGAGGAACTTTGACATGGTTCTGCTCAGATGCGTGGATAGACACGAAGCAGACATGTTGATGCAAGAAGTGCATGAAGGATCTTTCGGTACCCATGCTGGTGGTCATGCAATTTCCAAGAAGTTGTTGAGAGCCGGTTATTACTGGATGACATGGAATCCGATTGTTTCAAATATGCTCGGAAGTGCCATAAGTGTCGGATCTATGCTGATAAGGTGCATGTACCACCAAGCCCTCTGAATGTCATGAATTCGCCTTGGCCATTCGCGATGTGGGGCATTGATATGATTGGGAAGATTGAGCCTACTGCTTCTAATGGACATCGCTTCATCCTGGTTGCGATTGATTACTTCACCAAGTGGGTGGAAGCAGCTTCCTATGCTAATGTTACCAAACAAGTGGTTGCTCGGTTCATCAAGAAGGAAATCATCTGTCGTTATGGGATTCCTGAGAGAATCATTACTGATAATGGTTCGAATCTCAATAACAAGATGATGAAGGAGCTTTGTAAAGATTTCAAGATTGAACATCACAATTCTTCTCCTTACAGACCGAAGATGAATGGTGCTGTAGAGGCGGCAAACAAGAATATCAAGAAGATTGTGCAGAAGATGGTCGTGACGTACAAGGATTGGCATGAGATGTTGCCTTTCGCTTTGCATGGGTACCGTACCTCAGTACGTACGTCGACCGAGGCAACCCCTTACTCCCTTGTGTATGGTATGGAAGCGGTCCTACCTGTTGAAGTGGAGATTCCTTCTCTGAGGGTCTTGCTTGATGTCAAGCTTGACGAAGCCGAGTGGATTCGAACAAGGTTTAACGAGTTGAGCCTTATCGAAGAGAGACGGTTAGCGGCTGTGTGCCATGGGCAGTTGTATCAGAGAAGGATGAAGAAAGCCTTTGATCAGAAAGTGCGTCCTCGAAGCTATCAGACTGGTGATTTAGTTTTGAAGAGGATCCTTCCTCCCGGTACAGATAACAGGGGCAAGTGGACTCCGAATTATGAAGGTCCATATGTTGTTAAAAAGGTTTTCTCTGGTGGAGCCTTGATGCTTACAACTATGGATGGTGAGGATTTTTCGTCCCCTGTTAACTCAGACGTAGTTAAAAAATATTTCGCATAAATTGACCCGCTGGACAAAAAAAAAGAGAGTCCAGGCAAAAAAGGGCATCCCGGCGAACCAAAAAAAAAAGAAAAGGTTGGGGCAAAAGTTAGGGATAAAGAATGAAAAGAATATGTACACCCGGTAAGTCGAAAACCCGCAAGGGCGGCTTAGGCAAAAATGGGTATCCCGGTGGATTGAAAACCCGAAAGGGCGATCCAGGCAAAAGAGGGATTAAAGCGAAGACTACAGTCTGAGTTATCTGTACTTCATCGCGCTTCAGTGTCTACCATCTCGAAGGATATGATCGGTCCAGTCATTCTTCTCAGAAAGCAAGGAATTTGAGGAGAAATTGATGATCTGTGAGTCATAACAAAATTGGGAAATAGTGGATGCCGTGTTCACATTGCCATTAGGATAGTTTATGTTCCTTTTGTGCGCAATTACCTCTTTCTAGGAATTGCTTCCTGATGTATTTGCCTTTTCAGGCCCATTTTCAATCAATAAAAGTCGTTATTCAGATAAATTGCTCTCTTGTTTTTATTTTTACTATTTTGTTTGCAAAAAACGTCCGAATTTTTGATAAACATTGCATATAAAAACATGAAGGCCAGACAATAACGTGCGGAAAGATAAAACATTGGAAAATCATTTTGAATGTTGAGTACACTTGAGTGTATCTTGTCCATGCAATCCCCTGGGGCATGTATGTCTTGCTGTTTTGCAGGTTATTGCCTTTGGTTCCTGGCTGAAGTAGATAAGCCACGGTTTGTTCAGGGATGTTGTCAGCACTGTCCAGTAGTGTGAGAGGATGGGGATCTTCCCCAGCAGATGAAGCAAGTTCAGGACTTGTCTACCCAGCATAGTCAAGATCAGGGATTCCTCAGCAGGATTGAGGATGTTTCCCCAGCAGGCTTGGAAGTGGCTGTTTCCCCAAGCAAGTCTGAAAGCTATTATAACTGTTCTTCCCCGGCAGAGGCGTCTGTGGGTAGTGTGTCTCTCATCAGCAGGTACAAAGGCTATTGTTTCCCCAGCTAGTCTGAAGATTGTCGGTCCCCACTGAGCCGGAAGGATATTGTATCCCCAGCGGAGGTGTCAGTGAGTAGTTTTTTCTCAACAGTCGGGTATGAAGTACTGTAATCCCCATCAGGGTTGTGAATGTTTTCCCCTAGCAGATCTCCCCAGCAGAGGTTTGTGTTGATGGTTTTCCCCAGCAAGTTCCCCAAGTGGATCAGGTTCGGTGAGAATTATCCCCAGTAGAGTTTATCCTACATGTGGATTGGCCGCTATGCTCAGCAGAGGTGAGCATTGGTTGTTTCCCTAGCAGAGTCCCCAAGTGGTTTGGATTCGGTGAAAGTTTGTCCTCGGTGGGATCCTTATCTCCAGCAGCAGTGCTATTCCCCAGCCAGAGAATTCCCAATTGAGTTGGTTTCTCTGCCGTCCCCAGAGTATCAGATCAGCAAGGCACCCCCAGCAGTGCGTCTCCCCACAGAGTTGGAGAATCTATTCATATTTGTGTGCTCAGTAGAGCAATCCGTTTGCTCCCCAGCAGGAGTTTTCATCATTTTGCATCTTGCATGTAGTAATCATTGCATCCTCAAAGCGCGTAGCATTTCCATTCAATATGGAGCAGTACGCCATAGAAAAATTCAAACATATACATTCATGTGTTAATCCTAATCAGACCATATCCCCGGCAGAGGCGGATCGTTGTTCAACATCTGTGCGGCACATTTGCTACAGTTGCTCTTGACAGACAACATTCAAGGTTGATTCTCCCCAATGGGATCCCCAGCAAGTGTTTAGCCTTGCCTTGACATATGTAGATGTCATCCCTGTGATACCGGTAAGTGTCATGCCAACACCCGTGTGCGTTCTTTGTGTTGATGTCGGTAAACATCATCTTTCGATGTCGGTAAACATCGAGTCTGTCTCCCAGTCATCGGTAAATGTCTGGTTGTCCCTTTTTGATGTCGGTAAACATCGTCTTTCGATGTTCGTAATATCTCTCCTTTCCCAGTCATCCGTTGATGTCTGGTCACCTCTCCGTTGGTATCGATAAACGTCGAGTTTTTCCTATTCGTCCGTTGACGTCTAGTTGTATTCTTTTTCCATTCATCCGTTGATGTCTGGTCACCTCTCCGTTGGTGTCGGTAAACATCGAGTTTTTTCCAGTTGTCCGTTGACGTCTGGTTGCATATCTTGTTTCCCAGTCATCGGTAAATGTCTGGTTGTTTGGTTGATGTCGGTAAACATTGAGTTTCCTTCCAGTCATCGGTAAATGTCTGGTCGTGTATCTTTTTCCAGTCATCGGTAAATGTCTGGTCGGGTGTCCTTCCTTTGATAAAAATCAAATATCCCCAGTAGAGTCGTCGGTAAACGTCTTGTCTAGTTCCAGTTGCAAATATCTTTTTCCTCCCCAGTTGGAGATGCCATCGGTAAATGGCCTCGTCTTGCTTCGATATTGGTAAATATCGAATGCCCAGCTTATCCGCCACCGGTAAATGGCCTCGCTTTCTGTGACATCTGTTTCCCAGCAGCCATCGGTAAATGGTCTCACTGACGTTGATATCGGTAAATATCAAGTTGCTTTGAAGCCACCATCGGTAAATGGTCTTGCTTCCTTTTAATATCAAATTCCCAGTTGAAGCCACCATCGGTAAATGGTCCTGCTTCTTTTGGATGTTGTTTCCCAGCAGCCATCGGTAAATGGTCTCGCTGACATTGATATCGGTAAATATCAAGTTTCTAGTAAATTAGCCATCGGTAAATGGCCTTGCTTTCCTAAAGTTATCGTGCAGCCGCCATCGGTAAATGGCCTAGCTTTTCTTTGTATCATCTCCCGCAGAGTGCAAATTTCTACGGTTCTTGGGTATTCAATCCCTGTTTACCTTGAAGGTCTGACAGCCGTTGCTCTCACCTGTTCAGGTTCCCATTTGATTGAATAGGGGCAGCTGTAGCACCTCAAATTTGCACCTCCCATTTGTACATTCATTTCATTTTTAGGTCATTAATATTGCATTCACATTGCATCTCATGTTACATCTCATCAGTCAAGACTGGTCAGGAGATTCAACTGTGCAAGAGAGCAAGAGCATTTTCCATGAGATGAAAGCCCTATGATTGTTCCAATGAGCTTACAGGACTCAAGGATCATTTTGAAGCAACTTGGCCAAGTGTTGAAGGCTCAGAACTCATCAGTGCATGTGCAAGTCAACTGCAAAGTCAACTGTGGATTTGGAGGGGGGAAGTGATTAGGGATACTTCATTCATGTTCAAACAAGTATCATTTGACATTTCAAACACTCACATTGAAGAATTTGAAGTCAAGTCAAGAATTTCCCAAAATAGAAAGTGACCCATAATGTGAAATTCCCAAAAATGGAAAGTTTTTGGACCAACTTCAACTTAATTTTACATCATCAAGAAAGCTTCAAATGAAATTTTGTCCGACATGAGAGTTGAAGATCTTTCTCTCCCATTTCCAAAAAGTCCAAGATCATGGATTTGTGATGTGTGGTTGAGGAGATACGAACCAATCTTGGCAAAGTGTGCTTAAAAATTCAAATGGGCATAACTTTTGAACCAAGAGTCCAATTTTGGTGGTTCTTTTTGCATTTTGTTCCTCATGACATGCACTTTCCAAAACATCCATTACATGGCATGAAATTCTCTTGCATGATCATATGTGAAGGAGAATTGCGACCCAAAGCGCAGCGGAAATTAAAAATTTTCTCCTTTAGAGATCCTTACGAATGGTCATGATCAGTGATAGAATATTTACCTCTTGTGACGGTTGAAACCTTTGGTGCAGATCTCTTGTGACGATCAAAACCTTTGATGCAAATCCACGAAGCGATCACGAACGTTGAACGATGACAACGTCTCTACTCAGTCCACACGAACGAGTTCCTTCAATCTCAGTGCTAGCTGGTACGAGTGAAGGCTTTGAGTGAGAGAGAGAGAGAGAGTGATAGAAAACGAAAATAATGCAACCGCTATTTTTGCTTCTGCACAAGGGTTCTATTTATAGAACCACTTGTGTGGGCTTCAAGCTAAAAGCCCACTTAAGTGTATTTTGGCCCATATCTTATAATATGCCCAAAATCACTTAAGCTCATGGTACCTTACCATATTTCGTATTCTACTCAAGTACACTGTACCTTACGATGTTCTATAATTCACTTAAGGGTACCGTACCTTACGATATTCCTTAGTTACTCTATCTCTCATCAATCCGTCCTTTGTGTGTGACCCTGTAGGTTTTCGTGACGTTGGCAATTATATTAAATCACGCATTTAACATAATAAACAGTGAGCGGTATCTAGCAACACATCACTGCTACCCAAGACACGAAAATGTCAAGTGATCTGACAAAACCTTCTGTGATAATAATTATGTGTATAATTACCCTTTTGCCCTTATGTCTATATTGAACACAAGGCATAGACCGTGTCATCCTTGTCCAGTTCAATATTGGGCCCATAGACATTTATCCTGTTACGCAGGATGGGCAAATTCCATCTAGGACACTCATGTCCCTCAGCATGCTTTGTGGAGTACCCATCAACTGTCTTTATGGTTATCCAGTTACGGACAACGTTGGATCAGCAATAAAGCACTCGACTCTACATCTAGGATCCATAGTGGTTTCAGGTCGAAGAGTGGAATACACTATTATCACCATGAGAATAACTTATGACACCTTGCATAGCTTTCTATATAGTATTCTCATAGCGGGTCAATCCGGTATAAGTATTACTCCTAATATTCATACCTATGTTTAAGACTTGATAACTCTTTATCCATGATCCATGAGATGTGATCATCAGTCTACAAACATAATAGTCTTAATGCTTTAATGTTATCCCACTTCACACTAAAGCTCGACTACGGATACTTTAAGAATAGTGTCCTTATGTTTAATGTGATCTCATGATTAAGTCATACTTGATACATTAAACAGACTAGCTATTCTAGGGACTTTATTAAACAAACGTAATAAAGAAAAAGCCTTTTATTATTAATAAATAATTCGATACAAGTACCAAAAGTATTGGCCTCTAGGGCTTACACCAACAATATGCTCATTCATGAAGTTTTTTGAAGGAAAATTATTAAAATCAATTTGGTTGAGCATATGCATGAAATACCAATTCCAAAGTGTGCATGGGCTATTTTTAAAAGGATTTGGGCCAGCTTTGGGCACTGTTCACGCATGCACTTCATGCATGAGGTGAAAATCCAATTTGGTGCACACACCTTATAACTTGTTAATCTCACTTAGCTTTGGCTTAAACATGTTTTCAGAATCATTAACAAGGCATATATAAGGATAATCACAACTGCATTTGCCATTAACAACAGTTTTCAGATCTAGATCTTGAAATCAATCAAATTTTTCTCTCATCAAGAACTTCCAATTTTCTCACACAAAAGCCATTTCTCTTGTTGGAATCATGATCATGAAGTATTTCTGAGCGAGATTGGACGTGGACTTGGAGGAATTCGTGCCATACGTGACCATACATGGAGCTTGAAGCATTAATGGAATTTTCAAATTCTACTGGATTCATGCTTGTTTGAGCTTCAATCTCTCCATAAATCATCTCACCAAGCATTGTAGAAGAGATTTGAGCCATTGCTGAGCCTTATAGCACGAGTTTCCACTTGCTGTTCTTCAAAGAGGTCAAGTTTCGATCTCCTTTATTCTTGAATTCATTATGATATTTGTGTAGATCTCTGCTTGGTGATGATTCTGGTATAAAAATTGAGTGAAATGGTGCATTATCCATGAAGTTATGCATGTTTGAAAGTTTGATGTCAATTTTTCTTTTCTTCGATTTGGATGATGCATGATGTTTTGGCATGATTTGTTGCTTGATCTTGCATGTGCATGAAACGAGGAACCGATTGGCATTAAAATTTTTGATTTCTGGAATTTTTCTGGAGTTTGCATGAAGTTCATCTTCATCTTCATCTTCAACCTCGTGAAGAAGATGAAGCTCATGAGTTTTCCAGTTTTTGCTACGAATGTTCTTCATTGGCTGCGAATTAGCTACAGTTTCTGGGATTAGCTACGAAATTCTGGGCGCCTTAGGGTTTTAGGTTGAAACGACACCGTTTGGTGAGGCGCGCAAATTCAAATTTGGACCAGGTTCGATCCTGGCCGAGCGCATATATTCAAATTGCCTTGCATTTTCACATGTTTCCCTCCTTATTCCATGCCTTGGTTCATTTTGATTTCAAAATTTTTCCCAAAATTCATAAAATCATAACAAATTGAAAAATAATCCAAATTAATCCCAATTTTTTGCAAAATGCTCCTGGTTCTGTCTAGTTTTTAATGATCATGATTTCAAAAATTGTGCATGGCTGGATTTTATTTGGTGCTAGGTTATGTGGTCATGTATCCATTTGTGACCTTGCCTTGCTTATCTTGTTGTGAAATGCTTGTTTTTAGTCCAATGAACTTGAAATTTTGCATGCTGATTCTAGATACATTGATGTATGTTTTGGTTTTGGTTTGACATTTTTCTCATTCACCATTTCTGTTTTATGCTTGTGTTAACATGGTGTGACAATTTGTGTCACACCTTTGGTTGTTTAACTTGCACAATGTGATTTCTATGCCAAATGACCTTTAATGCTTCTGATTTTTTGTGTGATGGATGTTGTGGATGTCTTGATTGCTCATGAATTTGTCCAGAATTATTTGAATCATTTCTGTTTTGTTTGAGAATTTTCATTCATGTTGATCATTTGGATGCCTTGAATTGGCCTTTGACTTCACTTGCTTGCTACATGAACTTGCCTATTGCTTTTGGTTTGGTCCTTTTTAGGACTTTTTCTTGATTGAGTAAACATGCTTTGTGTTGAGTTTGAGGTTCTGTTTTGGATTTTTGATCCTCTTTTGACCCTAGGCTTTGACCTAGTGGTTTGGACTTACCATTTGGATTGTGAATTTCAGGTTCAAGTGTACATTTCCATGATTGGAGTGGCTCCTTCATTTAAGTTTGGTCAATTGTTGTCATTTGCTAACCTTTGTGTGTTTTGTAGGCTTTGAGAACAATTCACTTGTGCTTATGGCTTGCTCATTGTTGTCTGATGATGCTTTGTCTGTCTGTTTGATATTAACTGTTGATTGTTTGTCTGTACAGTTGAACTGATTGGTTTAGATGTTTCCACAGGTACCTAAGTTGCTCTAAGTTCATTTGAACTTTGCTTTGCTAACTTGTGGTTTACATACCACTGAGGTATAATTCCTTGATCTTCATGTAGTCTGGAAGACCTACTGTTATTGGTAGGAACCTGTCTGAAGTCCTCCTTAAGAGGCAATGTTTGTGAATGTTTAATTTTGTGCCAAGCAGGTAAAGACCTCTTAAGAGGCAATTGGCAGATAAAAGGGATGTGTAATCCATCCCCTGCTATTTAGTTGTGTCATTCACTTTGCTCACACACCATGTGTTGATGCATTGTGAATAAGAACCCAAGATCTTGTTGTGTCAGTCATGTGGAGAAGAGTTCCTACATTCTGAACTCCCACACTTTCTATTTGAGTCAAGCTCTCCCATACCAGGGATAAGAGCTATGAGGCATAACCCTCACTTCCCATTTCATCTGCTTCACCCTAACTCTCAATGTTAGGGTTAAGAGCTAAAAACACCCCATTCCAGTTGGCTTGTTTCTACAGCCTAGCCTTGTGTGAGCCAATTGTTTGCATATAGTGTGTGTGCTTGCTTTATTGTGCCTGTATTTGCTTGATTGTGCTGTTTAGGATAGCTTGCTTCCTGTGCAAGTTAGGATAGAAACCTCAACATAGGGATCGTATGCATGACAACTTCTAGGCTCGAGTCGTAGTCTCCCTAGTAGCTTGTTATCTCCCTTTATCTCTGGTTAGGTTAGAAGTTCTTTCCCTGTTTAGGGGAACTACGTCGCCCTGATCCTCATACCAGATGAGGTACGTAGGCAGGAGATGAGCTGATCTCTCCGGGCGCCCCTTTTTCTTTTTCAACCCCTTTGTGTTTGTTGGTTAGGAGTCTGACGTAAGTCCAGTGATTGGCAGTTGGTTTCCTGTGTCTTGTTTGCTTGTTGGAGTCTGACGTAAGCCCAGCGATTGGCAGTTGGTTTCCTGTGTGTGTTCGTTGGGTCGGAGTCTGATGTAAGTCCAACGATTGGCGTTCAGTTTCCATGTTTGCCTGTTTGTGTGGAGTCTGACGTAAGTCCAGCGATTGGCAGTCGGTTTCCTATTTGTGTTTTGTTTGGCGTGCGTTAGCCGAGCTACGAGTGCTCTGATTCTTCTCTGGTTAGAGAAGATACGTATGCATAGGATGCGACATCCTAGCGAGCAAGTTTCCTCTGTCCCGAACTACGTCGACTCTGATGTCTGTGCTTGACAGACTACGTAGGCCCAGGATGCGATATCCTGCCGAGTCCTCTTCTTCCGTCCTTCCTGTGTTTCCTTCCAGTGTGTGTGTGCAGTTTGTGAGCAGTCTTTAGCAACCTTCTTTCTATTCCTTTCGAGCGTAGATCCCGTCGAGTACGACGGATGCGTAGGGGTGCTAATACCTTCCCTTCGCATAACCGACTCCCGATCCCATCTCTCTCTGGTCGCGAGACCATGTCTTTTCCAGGTTTACTTTGAGCGTTTCCTTTCCCTCCTTTGGGATAAATAACGCACGGTGGCGGCTCTGTTATTTCGTTTTCCCGCCGGTTTTTCGCGTAATGCGACAGAAAGGAACTTCTTCATTTGCGTCCTACAATGATGCGAAGTTGGCCATTGAGCATGGCGCAACTACTGGTTTAAGACAAATGATTAAGCTGGAAGACAATAAATCCCGGGCTGGCATATAGTATTCTTCAGGCATTTTCAATGAGCGTGGCTTGTTCCAGAGTGGAGGTTTCATCCCCACGGTCGAAGACCAAGAGGCTGCTGCTATAGTGGAAGATGATGCAGAGGAAGATTCTGGCAACTTTGTCATCCTTGGAGGAGTCTGCAATAATTGGGTCACTGTTGATGTTCCAACAGTTGTCCATAAATCCACGTAATATGTTCACTTTTGTTTAAAAACCCTTCTCGCATGCCAAAAGGAGAAGTGATGACATTGTTGGCACATTAATACAACAATGTTCATTCAATAATTACATGTTAAATGTTTGTTTTTACAACTTAGTTTCCCTTTTTTGTTTTTTACATGAAATTGGTGATCACTAAAAAACCCTAAAAAGAGAATAAATCAATCTTTTCATCTGCATAATGATTTACCTTGTTTGAATTCTGAAATCTCTTTTTATATCCAAAATCATTATGCAGGTTGATCAACCCCATTGAACATAATGATCCAACACCATCTCCCAACTTTGAGTTCCCTGTATTTGAGGCTGAAGAAGATGATGTTGAAGAGATTCCTGATGAGATTACCTATCTGCTTGAGCATGAAGAGAAGATCATTCAGCCACATCTTGAGACTCTGGAAACAATCAACTTGGGGTCTGAGGATTGTGTTCGCGAAGTGAAGATTGGGGCACTCCTGGAAGAGTCTGTAAAGAAGGGGTTAATTGAGTTGCTACGAAAATATGTAGACGTCTTTGCCTGGTCATATGAAGACATGCCTGGTCTAGATACTGATATTGTGCAACATTTCTTGCCTTTGAAGCCTGAGTGTGTGCCTGTGAAGCAGAAGCTTAGAAGAACTCATCCTGATATGGCAGTGAAGATCAAAGAAGAAGTTCAGAAGCAAATTGATGCGGGGTTTCTGGTGACTTCTACATATCCTCAATGGGTGGCCAATATTGTGCCTGTGCCTAAGAAAGATGGAAAAGTCCGAATGTGTGTGGACTATAGAGACTTGAATAAAGCTAGTCCGAAAGATGATTTTACCCTACCACATATTGATATGTTGGTAGACAATACATCTAAATTCAATGTCTTCTTCTCATTTATGGACGGATTTTCCGGTTATAACCAGATTAAAATGGCACCCGAGGATATGGAGAAGACAACATTCATCACACCTTGGGGAACATTCTGTTATCGAGTGATGCCCTTCGGTTTGAAGAACGCCGGAGCCACGTATCAACGAGCTATGACTACCTTGTTTCATGATATGATGCACAAGGAGATCGAGGTATATGTTGACGATATGATTGCAAAGTCGAAAACGGAAGTTGAACATGTAGAGCACTTGTTGAAGCTTTTTCAGCGTTTGAGGAAGTACAAACTCCGCCTGAATCCGAACAAGTGTACATTTGGAGTTCGTTCCGGTAAGTTATTGGGCTTTATTGTCAGTGAAAGAGGTATTGAAGTTGATCCTGCCAAGGTCAAAGCAATACAAGAGATGCCTGCACCCAAAACTGAAAAGCAAGTCCGAGGTTTTCTTGGCCGCTTGAATTATATTTCCAGATTTATATCCCATATGACGGCCACATGTGCGCCTATATTCAAGCTCCTCCGGAAAGATCAGCGTCATGATTGGACCGAGCATCGCCAGAAGGCCTTTGACAGTATCAAAGAGTATCTGTCCGAGCCTCCGATTATGTCTCCGCCTGTGGAAGGGAGACCTTTGATTATGAACTTGATCGTTCTTGAAGATTCTATGGGTTGTGTATTGGGTCAGAAAGATGAATCAGAAAAGAAGGAGTATGCTATATACTATCTGAGTAAGAAGTTCACTGATTGTGAGTCTCGATACTCGACGCTTGAGAAAACATGTTGTGCTTTGGCTTGGGCCGCTAAGTGTTTACACCAATATATGTTGAATCATATGACTTGGTTGATATCTAAAATGGATCAAATTAAGTATCTCTTTGAGAAGCCTGCTTTAACTGGGAGGATTGTCTGTTGGCAGATGCTGTTGTCTGAGTATGATAATGAGTATCGAGCTCAGAAAGCTATTAAAGGTAGTATCTTGGCTGACCACTTGGCACATCAACCAATTGAGGATTATCAGTCTGTTTAGTACGACTTCCCAGATGAGGAGATTCTGTATTTAAAGATGAAAGTTTGCAATGAGCCTACGCTCGATGAAGGGCCAGAGCCTGGTTCCCGATGGAGCATGGTGTTTGATGACGCTGTTAATCAATATGAAAATGGTATTGGGGCAGTGATTATTACTCCTCAGGGCATACATTTTCCTTTTACCGCAAGGCTAACTTTCAAATGCACGAATAACATGGCGGAGTATGAGGCCTGTATTATGGGTTTAGAAGAGTGTATTGATCTTAGGATCAAACATCTTGATGTTTATGGTGATTCGGCCCTTGTTGTTAATCAGATTAAGGGTGAATAGGAGACGAATCAGCCTGGCCTCATCCCATATAGAGATTATGCGAGAAGGATTTCAACATTCTTTACTGAGGTTGACTTCCATCATATTCCTCGAGATGAGAATCAGATGGCAGATGCTCTTGCTATGCTTGCATCGATGATTGTGGTGAAATATTAGAATGAAGTTTCCAATATTACTGTGATGCGCTTGGATAGACCAGCTCATGTATTTGCAGTTGAAGAAGTGAAAGATTATAAGCCATGGTATTATGATATCAAGTGTTTTCTTTAGAGTCAGATTTACCCGTCTGGGGCATCTGTTAAAGATAAGAAGACTTTGAGGAGATTATCTGGCAGTTTCTACCTCAACGGCGATGTGCTTTATAAGAGAAATTTTGACATGGTTTTGCTCAGATGCATGGATAGACACGAAGCAGACCTGTTAATGACTGAAGTCCATGAGGGTTCATTTGGTACTCATTCCAATGGACATGCCATGACAAAGAAGATGTTGAGATCGGGCTACTATTGGCTGACAATGGAGTCTGACTGCTGCAAATACGTGAAGAAATGCCACAAGTGTCAGATTTATGCAGATAAGATTCATATTCCCCCGACACTTCTGAATGTTAGTTCATCACCATGGCCTTTCTCCATGTGGGGGATTGACATGATTGGCATGATAGAGCCAAAGGCGTCCAACGGTCACCGTTTTATTCTTGTAGCAATTGATTACTTCACCAAGTGGGTTGAAGTGGCATCGTATGCGAATGTGACCCGACAGGTGGTTGTGAAGTTTCTCAAGAACCAACTCATATGCCGCTATGGTGTGCCAGACAAGATCATTACTGATAATGGATCTAACTTGAACAACAAGATGATGAAAGAGCTGCGTAGCGAGTTCAAGATTGCACATTATAATTCTTCTCCGTACAGACCGAAGATGAATGGGCCTGTTGAAGCTGCTAATAAAAACATCAAGAAGATTATCCAAAAGATGGTTGTTACGTACAAAGATTGGCATGAGATGCTGCCATTTGCCTTGCACGGCTATCGTACATCCGTCCGCACTTCAACAGGGGCAACCCCTTTCTCTCTCGTATACGACATGGAGGCTGTGCTCCCCGTGGAGGTTGAGATCCCATCAATGAGAGTCTTGATGGAAGCCAAGTTGACTGAGGCTGAATGGGTTCAGAGTTGTTATGACCAGTTGAATTTGATTGAAGAGAAGAGATTAACTGCCATGTGCCATGGTCAGTTATATCAGCAAAGGATGAAGAAAGCCTTTGATAAGAAGGTCAAGCCTCGTGTGTTCAGAAAAGGTGACCTCGTGCTCAAGAAAGTTTTGTCTTTCGCGCTCGATTCCAGGGGCAAGTGGACTTCAAACTATGAAGGTCCATATGTTGTTAAGAGAGCCTTTTCGGGTGGTGCTTTGATACTTGCAACTATGGATGGGGAGGATTTCACTCGTCCTGTGAATTCAGATGCAGTCAAGAAATACTTCGCCTAAAAAAAACAGAATAGCTCGCTAAGTTGAAAACTCGAAAGGGCGACTTAGAAAAAAATGAGCGTCTCGGTGGATTGAAAACCCGAAAGGGCGGCCCAGGCAAAAGTTAGAGACATAAAAAATGAATATATATCCCGCTAGATTGAGTACCTCACCTTGGGGCAATCTAGGCAAAAATTAGGGATTTCGGCAAGTAACTGCATCCTGACAAGACTTTGTTCTACAAGCTGTCGTCTGTCAAAGATTCTCGCTCAGTCATCGTCAACTGAAGCTTCGAATACATTGGATTCAGAGTTGGTGGAGAAACAGTCATTATGTTCAATGTAGCCTTTTTCCAATATATATCACCAATTTCAAATTTGTAAAGATCCATGGAGTCTCACCATTTGCGGACTACCATTCCATCAAATAAACTTGAGCCTTTATCCAATTCTTTGCACTCTTATTTGTTTCTGCTCAATAAATGTTTGCATGTTTTAATTGATAAATATCATTGTTTTAAATAAAGTTTTTTATAAACTATTTTTAAGCAAAGTGAACATTCACGGTGATTGAAAAGATATGTGGAACGTCTTTAGTGCTCTCCCAAGGATAGTACAATTTCCAAAAGGGTAAGACATTTGTTCATATTCTCAGCATATTTGCTTTCTCTTCATCATCTTTCAGGTTGTCTCCTCAGCGAGCGCAGAGAAGGATGATACATCATCAAGTCCCCATAAAGTCTGGAGTTTTGGCCTTGATCTTTTGGAGATGTGTATACCTCTATCCTCAGATCGCCAGAAAGTCTGAGTCTAACATTTATGTTTTATCAATTATATGGTTGTCATCCCTTGTGTGGACTGACCTAAAATCCCTTATAGATTGATAAAAGTTGATATGCTATCTACTTTTGAGGAAGTTGGTCTTCCCTCATCATAAATGGAAATCTCCCGTAGAGTGAGCAGGAATTCCCAGCATGAGTAGCAATCCTCAAGCAGTTTGGCTTATAATTCCCCCCCCCCCCAGCGGGTTTGCCTATAACCCATCCCCGATAGGGTTGCTCACAGTAGACTGTCCCCAGTTGGATCGCCTTTAGCCTTCCCCAGTGAAATTTCCTGATCAGAGCATGATATTTTGTTCTCCCATCCTTATTTGAAGACTTCCTCTAAGCAGAGCGGGTGTTGAAAATGTTTATTTCATTCCCCAGCGGAGCGGTGGTTCTCCCCCTTTGGTTGAGATGTCTTCCCAGCCGGTGAGAAGTTTGGAACTTCTGTTGGTGGTTGTTCCCCACAGGGTTTCATATCATCTCTTGATAAGTTCCCCAGTAGAGTTTCTTCTACGATAAAATCTTATCTGTGTTGAACTCCCCAATAGAGTTCCTTCTACGATGGTTCTTTTGCCTAGTCTGCAGCAAGTCCCTGACGGTGACTCTGTGGCTTCCCCAGCTGAGGCATTTTCTAATCCCAGTATGATATTGGAAGATGTGTTGTTTCCCTCCCCAGCGGATTGATTTGTTCCTTCTCCCTGTCCCAGAGGTGTTTCTTCAGCCGTTAGAAGAAGAATGTTTGGTTGATGTGTTTCTATTTGGTGGTTGTTCCCCACAGAATTTCACATCATCTCCTAATGAGATCCCCAGTAGAGTTCTTCTATGACTGATCTGATCCGTGTCTCCGCGTGATCCCGAGATTGGTTGGAGGATCCCCAACATTTGGTAGTTGTGACCTTTGCTTATCGCCAACGGCGGTCTCTGATCCCCAGCGACTCTGCTTGTTCCCCTAGCAACAGTCTGTGTCTCCTGGTATTTGATCCTCCCCACTAGTGTCGATTTCTTCTGTGGGCCTGGCCTTCTCTTTTGAGATGTTGTACCGGATGTCTGTCCATTGATGCTTGGACCTGTTTGTGTTAGATATGTCTGTTTGTCAGCATTAATCATACATAAACCACGCATATACATGCATAATTACAACATTCAGATATTCATGTTGCATCCTTTGCCATATATCTTTGCTTGTTATCTCCTGCTATTGGTGAAATGTTCTTCCCAAGCAGATGTTTGTGCCTAATCTCTCCATATAGAGTCAACCCTATAGGCAGAAAGTGTCTATCTTTCCTTCATCATTCCCCACTGAGTTATGTCCTCATGGATGATTATTGTTTAAGTTTCCTCCCTAAATATGTATTGGGATGGAATTACTCCCTTGAGTTATATCCTCATCGGGTTGAGTCTTGTTTCTTTGTGCCTCTCTAGTTTGTTCCTAGATTGACTCCTTTCTTGTTATTTCCCTTACAGTTCCCCGTGGTGTAGGTGATCAATTGCTCAGTAAACAGTAATTGTTCATCTTCTCCCCGGCGGAGTTCCTGGCCTTCTACCTAGTAACCGGTAGTTGTCAATCCTATTTCTGTGGTTTTCTACCCAGTAACAGGTAGTTGTAAACCCCATTTTGTCCCCTTGCAGAGTTAATCCTTGATATTGTTCATCCTAACCGATGACGGGTACTCTCACCCTTGGTTTTCTACCCAGTAACCGGTAGATGTAATCCCCTCTTTGTTGGTTATCTTTATCCAATATCCGGTATTGATATTCCTTCGTTTTTTGAGTATACTACCCAGTAACCGATGATATATCTCTTGGATAATTGCTTTTGTCAGGCAATTCATCCCCCTCCGAGTCATCTTTCATTTGCCCTTGTCTAGTATTGATTGTTTCTCCTTTTGATTGGTCATCATTATATACCCAGTATCCGGTATCCCGATGTCCTTTCTTTTCGGTCGATTTATCCTTTATTAACCCAATAACCAATTGTGGATAATCTTCCATGCGAGTATGTTATCTACGTTCTAACGGTAATAGATAATATATCTCATGCACTCTTCAGCCGAAGTCTTTTCTTCCCCAGTTGAGTAAGATTCGTATCTCCTTATGGAATCAAATGTCCATCCTATAAATCGAGTTTGATTTTTCAGCCCTCCTTTTTGGATGATGAGTGTCTTGGAAATATTCCCCAATTCACGCCTTGTTGGTCACCTATTATATGCCCAGTAACCGGTATCCCTGGTGTTCCTTCCTTCTGCTCCCTATTATGACTTTTTGTCCCCTGCGGAGTTAGGTTTTCCTGAGTTGAAATATTGCCTTTTTAGGTTTTCCTCAGATGTTTTGGATGATTGATATCTCTCACCCTTATATCAGTCTTAGATATTCTTTCTCCCCGAGTGTGTTGCTTTCTCACCCTTATACCGGTGTTTGGATCACATGTCTCTTTTTTTAGTTTTATTACCCAGTAACCGGTAATACCTCATTTGTTGTTTCCTCAGCTGAGTCCTTTGTGGACATCCCCATCTGAGTCCGGATTTTTATCCGAAGTATCCTTTGTGGATAATTTGCTGTATTGGCATATTCCTCAATATATGCATCTTTGCGTCAGCTCGAGTCTTTCCATTGATTTATTTTCATGGAATCCCTTAGTGTCTCCCAGCAAGTTTCAAGTCGTGACCTGCTCACGCATTTTATTCTCTTTATCCCCTCAGAGTCTCTACCTCCTTAGTGAGTGTATTACTCCTTTGGATTCTCAATTTCTCTGGATTTCTTTTTCTTTGTGGCTATATACCCCCACAGAGTATTAACTTTTGCATGCATACATCTGCATCATGAGGTCTCTTAGGGACCAAAATTCGTCTGTTATTATTTAAGCCCATTCTACCTCGTCAGGACGAAGATTTTAACCTTCATATCTCCGGCTAGAATGACCTTAAATAGGGGCATCTGTAAGATCCTAATTTTGACCCTAAAATCCCTCATGGCATCATATCATCCCTCATTGCATTTTGCCTCAAGGATCATGGCATCTTGGCTCCTTACCCTAGGGTTGGGACTTGTGTGAGTTTGTTTGAGACCACCAAGCATGCTTGAATTGTATATTATTGCTTTTCTTATTTTGTTTACTAACCAAAAGCGCAAAAATATGTCACTAACTTGTTTGTTTTGAAGCTTAAGCAATCATGAGATCCAAGGCTCCTTTGAGGCTCCTATGCTCATTAAGGTGACCAGATGAAGATGAAAGTGTTGATTCTAAGTGTTGGCAGCAATTTTGGTAAAACAAAGAGTGTTCACAAGATGTCATGTGTGATGTCTTAACATGAGATATCCTATGTACCTGCTGGAGTTAAAGAACATATGCAAGCAGGATTGTTCAGAATGCCACATACAATGACAAGGCTTCTGATATTGGTTGTACCTGCTGGAGCTTATATGGAAGACATGCTCATGCAGGATTGGTTCATATGACATACACATTGTCATGGTATCTGATATGGCTGTACCTGCTATAAAAGGAAATTGAATTATGCAGGATTTTTCCAGGATGTCAGACCCGATGTCATGACATCCTGTACACAGAACATTCAGTATGAATGTCTGGTGTTTTGTGATTGCACAATTAATGGCAATCATTGGATGATTGAAGATATGGCTAGCTGGCGCATTCAATCATGGATTACAACCAGATTTGCTTATTTTCCAAGGAGATCTCTACAGCTGTTATAAAAAGATTTGATTGGAAAATATATTTAGGGTTTTCAAGATGTCCAATGCATCTATAAAAAGGGACTTAGAAAATCTGTTTGTACACACAACCAAAACTGAGCGAAATATAGAGAGAGAGCTAGGGTTTGTGTCTGTTTAGTCGTAAGACTTGTAGGTCATTCAAGTCATCCATTGATGATTGAATTGGACTGATTTGTGGTTGTAATTTGTCACTCTAAAGCTGTTAAGCAAGAGTGTGTGTCCACTTGATCAAAGCTGTGAAGCAAGATCAAGTGTGTGTCTTCTTGATCAAAGTTGTGAAGCAAGATCAAGAGTGTGTCTTCTTGATTGAAACTGTGAAATAAAATCAAGAGTTTGTAATTGAAAATTATTTTCTTTTCACAAGGGATTGTTGTTTAAAATCACGGGTGTGTGATTGTAAGAGAAGTGAGTGTGTTCTCATATCTAAGAGTGCTTAGGTAGAAGTTGCACGGGTAGAGATTAGGTGAGAAAGACTGTAACTTGTTGAAGTGTACGGATAGTCTTTGAACTAATTCTATTTTAGTGAATTTCCTTCCTGGCTTGGTAGCCCCCAGACGTAGGTGAGTTGCACCGAACTGGGTTAACAATTGCTTGTGTTATTCGCTTTACCATTCTGTTTATTTTATCCATTGTGTGTTATCAGATATCAGTGTCGTAACATTACCTTTGACATCTTAGATCTGATACCAGAATTTCAATTGGTATCAGAGCAGGCATCCTGCTCTGGTTCTGGGTGAGATCTAGGGGCAATACGTTCTGGTACAATGGAGAGAGATGGAGGATCTGTTCATAGGCCACAATTTTGGATGGTTCTAACTATGACTATTGGAAACCTAGAATGGTAGTGTTTCTGAAATCCCTTGATAACAAGGCTTGGAAAGCTGTGCTAACAGGTTGGGTGCATCCTGTCATTACTAAAGAAGGAGAAGCCACCACTGAGAAGAAGCCTGAAGAACAATGGTCCAAGGAGGAGGATGATCTTGCTCTTGGAAACTCTAAAGCCTTGAATGCAATATTCAATGGGGTAGACAAGAATATTTTCAGGCTGGTAAATAACTGTGAAGTGGCCAGAGATGCTTGGGACATTCTCAAGGTCACTCATGAAGGCACCTCTAGGGTAAAGATGTCTAGACTTTAGCTGCTCACCTCCAAGTTTGAAAACATAAGGATGAAAGAAGATGAAAACATTCATGAATTTCACATGAGTATCCTTGAGATTGCTAATGCTTCAGGAGCCCTGGGAGAGAAAATGACAGATGAAAAGTTGGTAAGAAAAATACTCAGGTCACTCCCTAAGAGATTTGCAATGAAGGTGACTGCCATAGAAGAGTCTCAAGACATCTCCAACATGAGGGTAGATGAGCTAATTGGCTCCCTCCAAACCTTTAAGATGGGATTGATTGAGGGAACTGAAAAGAAAACCAAGAGCATTGCCTTTGTATCCAACACAGAAGAGGAAAACAATCAAGATGTGGATAAAGAGTGGGCCAATGAAGTTGCAATGCTGGGGAGACAGTTTAACAGATTGTTAAAGAAAATGGATGTCAGATCCAAGGCAAATGTCAAAAACATCTCATCTGACATCAGCAATGGAAGAAGAGTAAGGTCAGAAGAAAAGCCCAAAGAAGGAAAAGAAGTAAAGTGCTATGAATGTGATGGGTATGGACACATTAGAACAGAATGTGGTCCCTACCTCAAGAAGCAGAAGATGAGTCTTGCTGCCACCTAGTCAGATGAGAGTGATACAGAGGAGGCTGCAAATCTTATGACTGCTTTGACAGGAAGATGAGAATCTGATGAAGACTCAAGTGATGGTGAAGTAACCTTTGAGGAATTGGTCTCTACCTACAGAGAGCTGTGTCAGAAAAGTGTAGAGCTGAACAAGCAGTCTTTAAACCAGAAGAAAGACATAACTCAACTTGAGAATGAGAAGGTAGAATACTTGGAAACCATATCCAAATTGAAAACAGAAGATGTGGCTCTAAAGGTCAAGCTAGATGAAGATCAACAAGTTGAGAGCCAGAAGATAGTTCAACTGGAGAAAGAAAAAGCAGAACATGTGGAAACCATCTTCAAGCTAAAGACTGAAGTTGTGCTCTTAAACTCAAAACTAGAAGAGACAACCAAGTATGTAAGGATGCTGAACAATGGATCTGACTCCTTAGACAAGATTCTTCAAACTGGACAAATCACAGGAGTCAAATCTGGATTAGGGTACCATAAAACTAAGGCTGAAATTAGTTACACTGGCTGCAAACCTCAAGCTAAACCTAAATGCAGCAATAGTAAGAGCAGTTCCAAGATGTCACATCATATGTCACACCATCAGAAGAAAGAACAGCAGAAAGACAAACACCAAAGATGGAGATGTCATTACTGTGGGAAATTTGGACACTCAAGGCCCTTCTGCTATAAGCTGTATGGTTACCCTACCTCCTTTCATCAACATCATCAGAAGAGAAAACAGCAGGATGGCAAACACCAAAGATGGAGATGTCAATACTGTGGGAAATTTGGACACTCTAGGTCTTCCTGTTATAAGCTGTATGGTTATCCTAGCCATGTTCATCAACAAACTCACTATCAACCCAGACCCAAACATCACAGGCCTATCAACAAGAAGCAATGGGTTCCTAAGACTAATGTTACAAGTCTAATAGCTCACAAAGAAGAGTGGTATTTTGATAGTGGATGCTCTAGACACATGACTGGGAACTCAGACTTGATAACTGATCTTCACCCTCATGACTTAAGCTATGTAACCTTTGGTGATGGAGCTAAAGGTGAAATAAAGGGGATATGCAAGCTTGAGTGTCTTGGAGCTCCTAAACTTGACAATATTCTACTGGTCAAGGGCTTGACTTCAAATCTAATAAGCATCAGTCAGCTAGGGGATCAAGGTCTGAATATCATCTTCACTAAAACTGAATGTCTGATTGTGAACAAAGACAGTGAAGTAATTATGAAAGGAATCAGGACCAACAACAACTGCTACATGTGGAGCTCTCAAATGGATAACCCCTCTAAGATGAGTACAGTTGCAAGAAGAATCATCAAGGGAAAGGAAAAGTGTCAGATAAGGGTGCTAATACCTAACCTCAAGGAAGAAAAGGTCATGATGGCCCAAACACATGAACATATGACTGGTGGTATGAAGTCTGAAGGTAGTGAGAGCTTTGCTGGAACTGAGACACAAGGAACTATGTCAGTTGAAATCAACAATGCTCAACCAGGGTGGATGAAATTACTGATAATTATCTACAATGTCACACTCGATGCTATGACATTGTATTATGACAACCCGTATGGTACACCTATGTCCAAAGACCATATTCAGCACAGCTGGACCAAGTACATTATTTGCTTTCATCACTCATGTAGAAAATATGTGGAAAACAAACTTATAGTTCTACAGCATGAAATGCAACTAATCAACAGGACTGCAAAGGATTTGTATGATGTCCAACTGAAATATGAAAGGGGAAAATTAGGGGCTTGGCTTCTTGAGAAAATATGGCAATTAATGTGGAGTGGAAAAGGCAAGAAAAATATTGTCTGCCCAATGAAAAGAAAAAGCCACATTAATAATGAATCATCTCCTAGTATTGGAAATAACATCTATTTCATTTGCACACTCTGCCTGAACACAATTCTTTCCATCTTCATCAAACTTCTCAAAGAACCTCTGCTAGGGCAAAGAAAGTTTTCTCAAAAGTTCAACAACATGTCTCAACATCCATCAACATCTAGCTCAAAATCCTTTCATACTAGAACTTCCTCCATGGAATTTTTAGATGAAGATTTGATAGACGCAACCCCTCTGCGTATGATACCAGGTGACATTCCAGGCTCCCCTTCCATGGCTAGAGATAAGCAAGGTAACACTCCTGAAAAATCGCCTGATAAAGAGGACATGCACTCTACTGATCGCATCATAAGAAACCTAGTTACTAGGATACTGAATGAAGAGCATGGAGTTAAGGACATTTTTACCCCTCTGTCCAGAAGGGACCCCTCACCTGAGGTGGAAACCCAAGCTGAGAAAGATGATGACTCATCTAAAACGGAAAAGGAAGTAGCTGCTGAGGGACTATGTTCTCTTGGAAAAAACTTACCTAGTATGTCCCCTGATACTGCTCAGGACATTAAGGAAGAAGGGTCTGAGGAAGAAGATGACACGTTGGTCAATCTTGTGAAAACAAGTGTAGCTAATAGACTGAGAAAAAGGAAGAGTATGGCTGAGATAAGGACAGGTAGGGAAGAGAAAAGGGTTGCTGGTATAGGTCCCTCCAAGACTTGGAGTAAAGTAGAGGTCAGGAAGATGAAGGAAAGTGAGAGTCCTGAATCTGATGAGGATGTCGAATATGATGTCTCAGACATTCCCCCTGTTAAAAGGAAGCCTGTAAAGAAGTCTCCAAACAAAGTGGTTGCTGTTCATCTTGACAATATCTCGTTTCCCGTGGAAGGTGGTGCTGCCAAATGGAAGTTTGTGACTCAAAGAAGGGTAGCAGTTGAAAGAGAATTGGGAAAAGAGGCAAGTGAAGTAAAGGAAGTCATGGAGTTAATTAAGACAGCTGGTCTTATGAAAACTGTGACTGCTCTGCCTCAGTGCTATGAGGGGTTGGTCAAAGAATTCATTGTGAACATCCCTGAGGAGCTATCTGAAAGAAGCAGTAGGGAGGGCTGCAAATTTTTTGTAAGGGGTAAGTGTGTGAAACTTTCACCTACTATCATCAACAAGTTCCTAGGGAGAGGAACTGATGGAGGAGTAGATCTAGAGACCACAGACAATGAGGTCTGTAGAATTATTACAGCTGGCCAAGTTAAGGAATGGCCTAGTAGGAAACACCTATCAGCTAGTAAGCTCACTGTGAAATATGCTATTCTGCATAAGATTGGTTCAGCAAATTGGGTACCTACTAATCACATATCTACCATCTCCATTGCTCTTGGGAGGATCATTCATGCCATTGGAACTAAGATAAACTACAATTTTGGAAAGTTTGTGTTTGATCAAACCATCAGACATGCCTCCACCATTGCTGTAAAGTTGCCCATTGCATTCCCATCTATCATCTGTGGCATCATCCTGAGTCAACAACCAGGAATCCTGAGTACAAGTGATATTCCAAGCAGGAGAAAGATCCCTTTATCAATTCACTATAAGCTTTTTGAGGATAGTCATGTCAATGATGTTGTTATGACATCTTCCAGAAGGGAACCTGCATCTCAAGGGAGCCTAATTAATCAATTGAAAGATACCTGCAAGGAATTGGAGAAAGGTATGAAGGTGGCCAAGGCAAGAAAAGAAGCTTTGGAAGCCCTTATCTGTAGCCTGGAAAAGGAGGAGTTAGAGAAGGCTGGAAAGGATTCAGATGGAAAAACACAATCCAGTGGCAGCTCTAGAAGCTCTGAGGGTTCTGAAGAGGAAGATGAAGGTGAAGGAGATACTTCTTCTTCTGATTAATGGTTCCTGGCTGAATTGAAGACTGGGAGGTGTGCTGGAAAGTTTGGTGGAAGCTGGTGCTGTTTGGAAAGCTGATGTTCTTTCTGTTTTGTTTTTTTGTGGCAGTCCTTATTGATGTCTGTTATGTAATTTTTAGGGCTCTTAATGAGTTCCTTGGATTTGTTCATTGTCTCAGCTTTCAGCTGTGTATAATGATGGTTTGTACTGCATGAATATTATGTTTTAACATGCTTAATGTTATAACATCTGTTCTAACATTCTCTGCTAGGCTAATAGACATTTATTTTGTCTAATTGGTCACCTTTGGTCAATTTTGACTAAAAAGGGGGAGAAGTGAAGTGCTGTTATGGAAGTTGTGTGTGGCTGGACTGGAAGACAACTATTATTGAAAGAAGTGCACAGGTACTACAACAGTATGGTTGTCTGTTTACAGATGTCAAACAGGATGTCTGATATGGTGCACAAGTGTTGATGTTAAAGCAGATGTCAGTATGACATTCTAGCTGGTACAAGTACTGGAGATCAGTAGCTGTTATGAATGCACAGATTTAGGGGGAGAAGAAGTACCCTGGTGTATTGTGCATTTGTGTGTCTTACTAGTTGCATCCATAACTAGTAATTCTGATTGTTGCACAGATTTAGGGGAAGGAGAAGTACCCTTGTGCATGTGTGTATTACTAGTAGCCACAGATAGTAATTGTTTTGCTTCTGCTGCTGATTAAACTACTGTTAAGTTGTTTAAACTGCTGATAGTTTGCCTTGTGAACAAAAAGGAAAGATATATGTTTTAGCCAAAATTTGCCAAAGGGGGAGTTTGTTGATTCTAAGTGTTGGCAGCAATTTTGGTAAAACAAAGAGTGTTCACAAGATGTCATGTGTGATGTCTTAACATGAGATATCCTATGTACCTGCTGGAGTTAAAGAACATATGCAAGCAGGATTGTTTCAGAATGCCACATACAATGACAAGGCTTCTGATATTGGTTGTACCTGCTGGAGCTTATATGGAAGACATGCTCATGCAGGATTGGTTCAGATGACATATACATTGTCATGGTATCTGATATGGCTGTACCTGCTATAAAAGGAAATTGGATTATGCAGGATTTTTCCAGGATGTCAGACCCGATGTCATGACATCCTGTACACAGAACATTCAGTATGAATGTCTGGTGTTTTGTGATTGCACAATTAATGGCAATCATTGGATGATTGAAGATATGGCTAGCTGGCGCATTCAATCATGGATTACAACCAGATTTGCTTATTTTCCAAGGAGACCTCTACAACTGTTATAAAAAGATTTGATTGGAAAATATATTTAGGGTTTTCAAGATGTCCAATGCATCTATAAAAAGGGACTTAGAAAACCTGTTTGTACACACAACCAAGACTGAGCGAAATATAGAGAGAGAGCTAGGGTTTGTGTCTGTTTAGTCGTAAGACTTGTAGGTCATTCAAGTCATCCATTGATGATTGAATTGGACTGATTTATGGTTGTAATTTGTCACTCTAAAGCTGTTAAGCAAGAGTGTGTGCCCACTTGATCAAAGCTGTGAAGCAAGATCAAGTGTGTGTCTTCTTGATCAAAGTTGTGAAGCAAGATCAAGAGTGTGTCTTCTTGATTGAAACTGTGAAGTAAAATCAAGAGTTTGTAATTGAAAAGTATTTTCTTTTCACAAGGGATTGTTGTTTAAAATCACGGGTGTGTGATTGTAAGGGAAGTGAGTGGGTTCTCATATCTAAGAGTGTTTAGGTAGAAGTTGCACGGGTAGAGATTAGGTGAGAAAGACTGTAACTTGTTGAAGTGTACGGATAGTCTTTGAACTAATTCTATTTTAGTGAATTTCCTTCCTGGCTTGGTAGCCCCCGGACGTAGGTGAGTTGCACCGAACTGGGTTAACAATTGCTTGTGTTATTTGCTTTACCATTCTATTTATTTTATCCATTGTGTGTTAGCAGATATCAGTGTCGTAACATTACCTTCGACATCTTATATTTGATACCAGAATTTAAGAAAGCAAGCATGATAATGGTCCCCAAAGCTCTCAATCATCATATATGTCTCCCAAGTATCTCATTTTGTCAATTTGATCAAGATAAACCAAAGGGCTTGAGGATTGTTTCCCAAGGAAGCCCTAATTCAACTATGCATTGACTATGCCTTGCTCATGAAGCAACCTCAACCTATGATCAAAATAAATCAAGGGAAGTTCTTTAATTCATAATTTTATGCATATATGAGCCTATGTGAGTATCATCAATCATTCATTCATCAAGATTTGAAGTTTGGACTTGAGAAGTTGACCAGTCAAATCATCTGACTATTTGGAAATCTACTGATACCTAACTTTTAATGTGTTTATCAAATGAAGATTGTCGCATCACGCGAAAAACCGGCGGGAAAACAAGAACAACAGAGCCGCCACCGTGCGTTATTTATCCCAAAAGAGGGAAAGGAAACGCTCAGAGTAAACCTGGAAAAGAACATGGTCTCGCGACCAAAGAGAATGGGTTCGGGAGTCGGTTATGCGAAGGGAAGGTATTAGCACCCCTACGCATCCGTAGTACTCTACGGGATCCACGCACACTAGAAAGGAAAATTGGTTGCTAAACACTGCTCAAATATTCACACACTGGCTGAAAGAGACAAAAGAAACTGACTGAAACTGACTCGGCAGGATATCGCATCCTGGGCCTACTTAGTCTATCAGGCATAGACATCAGAGTCCAAGTAGTTCGGACTGGGGAGACGACACATGCTCGCTAGGATGTCGCATCCTATGCATACGTATCTTCTCGGACGAGAGAAGAATCAGAGCACTTGTAGCTCGGCTGACACGCACACAAACAAACACAGGCAAAGGCAAACGTGGAGCCTGAATGCCAATCACTGGACTTATGTCAGCATCCGAACCTAAAACACACGCAAAGAGGCAAACATGGAGCCCGGCTGCCAATTACTGGACTTACATCAGCATCCGAACCAAACACACGCACACTGGAACCTAACTGCCACTCGATGGACTTACATCAGCTTCCAAGCACACAACAACACAACAAGTTAATAGGGAGTCGGGGACTCGAGCCTATAACTGTCAAGCACACACTCAAACAAACAGACAACGAATTGCTAAGGAGTCAGGCACTCGAGCCTAGCAACTGTCAGACAACACACACAAAAAAGAAAAAGGGGCGCCCGGAGAGATCAGCTCAATCTCCTGCCTACATACTTCATCTGGTATGAAGATCAGGGCGATGTAGTTCCCCTACGCAGGGATAAAGGACTAGCCTAACCGGATAACAGAGGGAGACACAACTAGGGAGACTACGACTCGAGCCTAGATGTTATCATGCAAATCATCCCTAAGTTAAGGTTTCTAGCTAAATGGCACAAGGGCCAACCTATCCTAAGCATGGCTCACACAGGAAGCAAGCCACACACACTTAACTTGCACAGGAAGCAAGCCAAGCAAAACCTAACTTGCACAGGAAGCAAGTCTAAACTAATCCTAACTTGCACAGGAAGCAAGTCAAACAATCCTATCTTGCACGGGAAGCAAGTCAAACAATCCTATCTTGCACAGGAAGCAAGTCAAACAATCCTATCTTGCACAGGAAGCAAGTCAAACAATCCTACAAGCACGGATAGCACACGCTATACACAAACAAGTGGCTCAAACACGGGTTAGGTTTTAGTCGAGGGGTCATATCAACCTCAACAAACAAACCTCTGGAATGGGGTGAGTGTTGCTCTTAACCTTGCCATTGAGGGGCTAAGGTGAAGCAGATGAAAGGATGAAGTGAGGATGAGACCTCACAGCTCTTATCCCTGGCCTGGGAGAGCTTAAGACAAGAATGTGTGGGTTCAAAAAGTGGGAACCCTCCTACACATTTAAAACTGACTCAACTGTACAATTGTACAAGATCTTGGGTTTGTATCTGCAATGCATCAACACAGTGGTGTGAGCAAAGCAGATGACACACTGAATAGTGGGGGATAGATTGCATATCCCTACCTTCCACCAATTGCCTCTTCACTTAGGAGGTCTTTGACTCTATGCAAGGACAAAAGTAAACAGTCACAAACATTGCCTCTTAAGGAGGACTTCAGACAGTTGCCTGGCCAAGTAACAGGCCAGGTCTTCCAGACTACATGAAGTAAAAGAGACATACCTCAATGAAAATTGCTTATACAAGCAAAGCAAAGCAAAAAGTTCACAAGGAACTAAGCAACTAAAGCACCTGAAACAGTCAAGCAGATGTTAGTATACAACTTCAAACAAAGTGAAAGGAAACATAGGCCAACAGTCAATTAGAGGCACATGGATGTGCAAGGCACAAGGCTTAAGGCATGTGAGCCAAGCCATCTACAATACAAACAAGTTAGACAATGATTCTTAAGCAAGCTCAATCAAAAGAATTGGTCTCAATGGCCATTTGATGGTCAACCTGAAAACACAAGCTCAAAGGTGAGTAACAGGACCACTAGGACAAGCCTAGGGTCAAAAATGAATGAGAAAGTCCAAGCAGCAAAGGGTAAGTATCCAAAATCATGTTCAAACAATTAGGAAACAAAACCGATTGGGTTCACATTCATATCAATCACTATCATCATTTCATGAACCATTTAGGTCAAAACATGGCAAACAGAAGCTCATAGAAGTCAACAGCAAGACTTAACTCAACAGTCAACTCAAACATTTCCAAAAATCACCAAATAAATCATGGTCAAACCTAACACATAGCATGGTAAGCATGTCAAATTTCATCTCATTTGGACAAGTGGAAGGCAGTCAATGAAAATCAGAAAGTCAAAGCAATTTTGAACATGCTCAATGAAGTCAACCAAACATGCATCAACTTAGAAAAATCATAAGTCAAGAATGGTGTATGATAAATGAATGGGATCAAAACCATGGCAAAGATGAGGATGTCTAGTTATCTCATGTAAAATTTCATGTCCATCCAATAAAGTATGAGAATTTCACAAATGAAGTGGGAACATGTGTCACACAAAGTCAACATTTGACTAGGCAGGGGAGAAAATCTCAAACAATTAGGAAATGCCACAAATAATTCTAAGAAAATTCACATGTAAACTAGACATACAAAAGTAGGTTCATGCAAAAAATCAGATCAATTAGAGGTCAAGAAGCATGGTAATGAAAATCATGAAGTTGGACATCAATGGTGTGACACAAATTGTCACACCCTAATTCAAAAATTCATAACTCACAAACCACAAATGATAAATTCACAAACCCTATACCAAAATCACCATGAGTGTGTCTAGTTTAAGCACAAAAAATTTGGGAGCCATTGGATACATTCTCATCATTTCACAATTGATTTGGCAAAGTGTACAAAATTTGGTCACATGCCACAAACCCTAGCAACATTTAAAATTCGACCATGCAAAAATTCTGGAAAATATATGACAAAAAACTAGAGATCAAGATGGACATGATGCAAAAATTCCCAATGAATTTGGAATTAAAATGAGGAACTTATGATTTTTGGAAGATTGAGTAATTAAATGAAATGAACATTGAAGGCGAAGCCCTAATGCACGAAATCCGCAGGAAAATCCGCGGATGGCTATGCAGGTCGCGGATAAATCCGCAGGTAAAACGCAGCAACATGAAGGTCGCGGATAAATCCGCAGGTAAAACGCAGCAGCATGAAGGTCGCGGATAAATCCGCAGGTAAAACGCAGCAGCCCAAAAACAGCAAGGTTTTCTTCATCACCTTCAACTTAATTTTTCCAGAAACCCCAAAAGGTCCCAAAAACAACATTTAAACATATTTTCATGAAGATCTAACAGCCCCTAACACGAATCAACATGCCATTTGTCTAAAAACAACAACAACATCAAGAATCGAACAAAATTAATCATGAACAACAAACTTTAAAACTCTCGTTCTCTCTCATTTCTCGATGGTTTTTCACGATTCAAAGAGCAGAATAAACAGCAAGGCAAGCTCTTCATAAAGCATAGCATCATTTAGAGAAAAGAGTGATTCGAATCCTTACTTATTTTTGAAGAAATCCACGAAACAGTTGTTGTTTGTGTGTTATAAGCTAAAACAGATGCTCCAAAGGTCTTCAAAAGATGAATGATGAAGAAGGTTTTGCTTGAGATGGCTTGGTTTGGATGCAATCTCACTTTGCCATGAATGGAGCTTGGAAAGGACAGTCCACCAAGAGCTCTTACAGTTGAAGAATGGAGTTTAAAAAAGGTTCAACATGTTGCTTGGATGTTGTTTCAAACAAGGCACGGCTTAGCTCTTTGGAAGTTTTTGAAGATTTTTGGAAAAATGCCAAAAATGAGGTTTCTTAGAAATGAGTGAGTTTTTTTTGTGTTTGCTGTCCAATGTGGTTTATGTGCCTGCTATTAGGATTGGTTTGACAGAAAAAATGGTGCACAAAAACTGCTATGTGTGAGTACAAAGCATGGCCATGGAAGTATGGATGAAAGTGTCCTTTTTGCCCATTTTCAAGCAAATTAGTATGGCCTCTTTTGCTGGTTTTTTGGCTGCACAATGAAGCTTCAAATGACAGCAAATGTGCTTCCAATTTTCTGTTTTCAAAGTACAAAGCAAGGCATGGTGGATAGCATGGGGTAGCATGGTTGAATTTGTACTTTTCTTCCAATTCAAGCAACTAAACATGGATACATGATGGGTGCAAGTACTGCATAATTTGAGCTTGCAAACATGTTTTAAATGATATTTCTGAGCTGTTCCAATTGGCCAAATGTTAGAAAAATGTTTATATCAAAAAGTCAAACATTGGTCAAACTTGCATTTAAATGAGATAAGTCAAAAAATGCCATTTTGATTGGTGAAGTTTTGGCTCATGAAATTTATATCTTTGGAAAGAGGGGATCAAATGTGACTTGTAGGAAAAAACCCCACCAAAATTGGCCAAACGGTTTGGGAGATATGGCCCTTTGAAGTTCAAGATTTTCTGAAATCGATTCGATCATAACTTGCCAACCACACATGGGAATTAAGACTTCTTGGACTTTTTGGAAATGGGATAACAAGATCTTCAACTTTCATGTTGGGCAAAAATTCATTTGAGGCTTGTATCATGATGTAATTTTGAGGATCAAGACTTTCCATTTTTGGCAGTTTTCAGTTACAGGCCCAGTTTCCATTTTGGGAAATTTTTGATCTGGCTTCAAATTCTTCCATGATGGTGTTTGGCATGATATATGATGACTATTTGGACATGAATAAGATCTCACAAACCATTTCCTTTCATCAAATCACTGATTAAATAGGCAGTTGACCAACAGTTGACTTTTAGGGTTTCTGACTGATTGTGCATTGACTGATGATTTCCAAACCCTAATTCCTTGAGAATTTGACTTCAAATGATGTCCCAAGTTGTATGAACTCTTGATTACTGATCATGGTGCCCAAATTCCACAAGAATGGCCACCATCCACTGCTTTGACTGACTGTTGACTTTTTTAGGGTTTTTGACTGTCTGTGTATGAACTGCTGACCTCTGAGTCTTCAACCCTTGACCTAAACACTTCAAATAGACCTCCAAGCCATGTGAACTTGTTGGACAAACCCCAAGGCCTTGGTTCAATGAGAGATTCCTTTGCTTGCTTGGTTGACTGATCAGGAGATTAGTTTGACCTAATTCTTGATTTGCTTGCTCTTGAGGCAACTGAGGGATAATGCAAATGCTATGCAATGGATCATGATATGCTATGACCTAATATGAAAATGTATGCATAATGATAGGTGCAAATTTGAGGTGCTACAGCTGCCCCTATTCAATCAGCTGGGAACCTGAACGGATGATAGCAACGGCTGTCAGACTTTCAGGGTAAACAGGGATTGAATACCAAAGGACCGTAGAATTTGCACAGACTGGATATGATACAAAGAAAACCACGTCATTTACCGATGACGCCCGCAATTGACAACTTTAGAAAGGCGAAACCATTTACCGATGGTTAGAAACTGGAACTTTGATATTTACCGATATCAACTTCAGCACGACCATTTACCGATGGCGGCTGGGGAAAACAAACTCCTGAAAAGCACAACCATTTACCGATGGTTAAAACTGGGACCTTGATATTTACCGATATCAACTTTAACATGACCATTTACCGATGGTGGCTTCAAAGAAACTGGACATTTACCGATGTCAATTTAGCAAGACCATTTACCGATGGCTACTGCAACTGGGAATTCGATATTTACCGATATCGAAGAAAAAACTGGGGCCATTTACCGATGGCATCTCCACTTGGGGAGGAACAAAATCTTTGTGGTGATACCAGACAAGACGTTTACCGACGACTTCTGGGGATCTTGATTTTATCAACAAGGAAACAAAGCATGACCAGACATTTACCGATGACTGGGATGGGACTCGATGTTTACCGACATCGAAAGATGATGTTTACTGACATCAAAAGAAATGACCAGACATTTACCGATGACTGGGATGAGACTCGATGTTTACCGACATCGAAAGATGATGTTTACCGACATCCAAAGAAATGACCAGACATTTACCGATGACTGGGGTGGGACACGATGTTTACCGACATCGAAAGATGATGTTTACCGACATCCAAAGAAATGACCAGACATTTACCGATGACTGGGGTGGGACACGATGTTTACCGACATCGAAAGATGATGTTTACCGACATCCAAAGAAATGACCAGACATTTACCGATGACTGGGAATGAGAAATTTATTGGGGAGATACAAATATTGCAACTGGAAACCAGATAGGACATTTACAAATGACTCTACTGGGGATTTCTAGCTGGGGAATTATCAGACATTTACCGATGACTGACGAAAAGGACTCGATGTTTACCGACACCGAAGCAATGGCGTTTACCGACACCAAAAAAATGACCAGACATTTACCGATGACTGGGTGGAGACTCGATGTTTACAGACATCGAAAGATGATGTTTACCGACATCAAAAATGACCAGACATTTACCGATGACTGGAGTGAGACTCGATGTTTACAGACACCGAAACAATGGCGTTTACCGACACCAAACAGAGATGGCCAGACATTTACTGATGACTGGAGAGAATACTCGATGTTTACAGACACCGAAACAATGGTGTTTACCGACACCAAAAATGATGACCAGACATTTACTGATGACTGGATAAAATACTCGATGTTTACAGACACCGAAACAATGGTGTTTACCGACACCAAACAAAGAAACACACGCGGGCGCTAGCATGACACTTACTGGTATCACAGGAACGACTTTTTAGATACATCAAGGCACGGTTGACCACTTGCTAGGGGTCTCACTGGGGAGAAACAAACTTTCTGTCACCAACGGGTGAGGTAATAATCCTCTGTGGGGGTATCAATCATGAATGCTGTCAAGAGCAACTGTAGCAGACTTGCTGTGCTGATGTTGAACAAAAATGATCCGCCTCTGTCGGGGATACAGTCTGATGAGGTTGACAAATGAATGCATATGTTTGAATTTTTCTATGGCGCAATGCTCCATTTATGAATGGAAATGCTACGCGGTTTTGAGGATGCAATGATTACTACATGCAAAATGCAAATGAACCCTGGCTAGGGAGCCGAAATGATCAGATCCTCTGACTCTGTGGGGAGACTCCTCTTGGGGAAATACTCTGCGGGGAACTCTGCTTGAGGGATGGTAAAGCGACTTCACACTCATGTTGAAGAATAACACTGCTGCTGGGAAAAGGTAAACTCCGCTGGGGATATCCTTCAGTCCACGGATAGGATAAATGCTGGAGGTAAATTCAATGAAAATGCCTCACTCGGGGAGGAAAACGGCAAATACAGGCCTGCTGGGGATAGGCAATCCTTAGATCTGTTGGGGAATAGAAGGCACTATCCACAGACGTCTTCGCAGGGAAACATAGCTCTGGTAGCTTCCAAACTTGCTTGGGGAAAATATCTGCTGAGGAAACGTCCTCACAGATGCCAATCTGAAAAACAGCACAACAAAATGCCTCCAGGGGATACATGGACAAGATACGCTCAAGTGTCCTCAACATTCCAAAATGATTTTCAAATGTTTCATCTTTCTGCAAATTATTGTGTAGCCTTCATGTTCTTATATGCAATGCTTATCAAAAATTCGGACATTTTTGCAAACAAAACAGTAAAAATAAAAACAAAAGAGCTATTTATCTGAATAACGACTTTTATTGATTGAAAATGTGCCTGAAGAGGCAAATACATCGGGAAGCAATTCCTAGAAAGAGGTAATTGCGCACAAAAGGAAAAATCTATCCTAATGGCAACGTGAACACGGCATCCACTATTTCCCAATTCTGTTATAACCCACAGATCATCAGTTTTCCTCCCAACTCCTTGCTTTCTGAGAAGAATGACTGGATAGATCACATCTTTCGAGATGGCAGACGACAAAGCTTGATGAAGTACAGATAACTCAGACTGTAGTCTTCGCTTTAATCCCTAACTTTTGCCTGGATCGCCCTTTCGGGTTTTCAATCCACCGGGATACCCATTTTTGCCTAAGCCGCCCTTGCGGGTTTTCGACTTACCGGGTGTACAATTTTTTTCTATTTTATCCCTAACTTTTGCCCGAACCTTTTCTTTCTGTTTTTTTGGTTCGCCGGGATGCCCTTTTTTTGCCTGGACTCTTTTATTCTTTTTGTCCAGCGGGTCAATTTATGCGAAGTATTTTTTGACTACATCTGAGTTGACAGGAGATGGAAAATCTTCACCATCCATAGTTGTAAGCATCAAGGCTCCACCGGAGAAGACCTTCTTCACAACATACGGACCTTCATAATTAGGAGTCCACTTGCCCCTGTTATCTGTACCGGGAGGGAGGATCCTCTTCAAGACTAGATCACCGATCTGATAGCTTCGAGGACGCACTTTCTGATCAAAGGCTCGCTTCATCCTTCTCTGATACAACTGTCCATGACATACAGCTGCTAGACGTCTCTCCTCGATAAGGCTCAACTCGTTAAACCTTGTTCGAATCCACTCGGCTTCGTCCAGCTTGACATCCAATAAAACTCTCAGAGAAGGAATCTCCACTTCAACAGGTAGGACAGCTTCCATACCATACACAAGGGAGTAGGGGGTTGCCCCGGTCGACGTACGTACTGAGGTACGGTACCCATGCAAAGCGAAAGGCAGCATCTCATGCCAATCCTTGTACGTAACGACCATCTTCTGCACAATCTTCTTGATATTCTTGTTCGCCGCTTCTACAGCACCATTCATCTTCGGTCTGTAAGGAGAAGAGTTGTGATGTTCAATCTTGAAATCTTTACAAAGCTCTTTCATCATCTTGTTGTTGAGATTCGAACCATTGTCAGTGATGATTCTCTCAGGAACTCCATAACGACATATGATTTCTTTCTTGATGAACCGGGTAACCACTTGTTTGGTAACATTAGCATAGGAAGCTGCTTCCACCCATTTGGTGAAATAGTCAATCGCAACCAAGATGAAGCGATGTCCATTCGAAGCCGTAGGCTCAATCTTCCCAATCATATCAATGCCCCACATGGCAAACGGCCAAGGCGAATTCATGACATTCAGAGGGCTTGGTGGTACATGCACCTTATCAGCATAGATTTGACACTTATGGCACTTCCGAGCATACTTGAAACAATCGGATTCCATTGTCATCCAGTAATAACCCGCTCTCAACAATTTCTTAGCCATTGCATGTCCGCCGGCATGAGTACCGAAGGAACCTTCATGAACTTCCTGCATTAACATGTCTGCCTCGGGTCTATCCACGCATCTGAGCAAGACCATGTCAAAGTTTCTCTTATACAACACATCATCCTGATTCAAATAGAAGCTTCCAGCTAGCCTCCTCAGGGTTTTCTTGTCATTCTTAGACGCACCTTCAGGATACTCTTGAGTCTTGAGGAAGTTCTTGATGTCATAATACCACGGCTTCTCATCAATCACAACAGACTCGGCTGCAAACACATACGCAGGTCTCTCAAGTCGATTTACCGCAACATGTGGCACATGATTCCACCAATGAACTTTGATCATAGACGACAAAGTAGCCAAAGCATCAGCCATTTGATTCTCATCCCGGGGGACGTGATACAACTTCACCTTCTTGAAGAACGTTAGTATTCTTCTGGTGTAATCTCTATACGGAATCAAATGCGGCTGATTCGTATTCCAATCTCCATTGACTTGGTTGATCACTAGAGCTGAATCTCCAAATATGTCAAGTGTTTTGATCCTCAGATCAATGGCTTCTTCTATCCCCATGATACAAGCCTCATACTCAGCTTCGTTGTTGGTGACGTCAAACGTCAGTCCGGCAGAAAAAGGTATATGAGCACCTTTAGGATTGATCAATACTGCCCCAACACCATTACCATTCATGTTCACAGCCCCATCAAACATCAGTGTCCATTTGTCATCCGGGTCCGGCCCTTCCTCGACAAGAGGCTCTTCGCAATCTTTCATCTTAAGATACATGATGTCTTCATCAGGGAATTCAAACATCATAGGCTGATAATCTTCAATCGGTTGTTCGGCGAGGTAGTCTGACAGAATACTACCTTTGATGGCCTTCTGGGACGTGTACTGAATGTCATACTCTGTTAGAATCATCTGCCAACGGGCAACGCGTCCGGTGAGAGCTGGCTTCTCAAAGATGTATTTCACTGGATCCATCTTAGAAATCAATAAGGTAGTATGGTTCAACATATACTGCCTTAGTCGGCGAGCAGCCCAGGCCAAAGCACAGCAAGTTTTCTCGAGCAGTGAATATCTTGTTTCACAGTCGGTAAACTTTTTGCTAAGGTAGTATATGGCATGCTCTTTTCGACCAGACTCGTCATGCTGTCCCAATACACACCCCATCGAGTTCTCAGTTACTGACAGGTACATTATCAGGGGTCTCCCTGGAACTGGAGGTATAAGGATTGGAGGTTTCTGTAAATACTCTTTAATCTTGTCAAAAGCTTTCTGACAGTCATCATTCCACTTGATCGCTTGATTCTTTCTGAGCAGTTTGAAAATTGGTTCACATGTAGCAGTTAGATGAGATATGAACCTTGCAATGTAGTTCAATCTCCCTAAAAACCCACGGACTTGCTTTTCCGTCTTCGGTTCAGGCATCTCTTGAATGGCTTTGACTTTTGCTGGATCAACCTCAATCCCTTTCTCACTGACGATGAAGCCTAAAAGCTTCCCTGATCTCACCCCAAACGTACACTTGTTCGGATTCAACCTCAGCTTGAACTTTCTCAACCGGTCAAACAGCTTCTGCAAATTAACCAGGTGCTCCTCTTCTGTCTGCGACTTCGCAATCATGTCATCTACGTACACTTCAATTTCTTTGTGCATCATGTCATGAAAGAGAGTCGTCATTGCCCTCTGATAGGTAGCACCAGCATTCTTTAGCCCAAATGGCATCACCTTATAACAGAACGTGCCCCAAGGTGTAATGAATGTCGTCTTTTCCATGTCCTCTGGCGCCATCTTGATCTGATTATACCCGGAGAAACCATCCATGAAAGAGAATACCGAGGATTGAGCCGTATTATCAACCAATACATCAATGTGAGGTAATGGGAAATCATCTTTCGGACTCGCTCTATTCAAATCCCGGTAGTCGACACACATTCTGACTTTACCATCCTTCTTCGGCACAGGAACGATGTTGGCCACCCATGGTGGATAACTTGTAACAGCCAAAAAACCTGCATCCCACTGCTTCTGAACCTCTTCCTTGATCTTAACTGCCATGTCAGGACTCGTTCTACGAAGCTTCTGCTTGACCGAAGGACATCCTTCTCTAAGAGGTAATCGGTGCATCACAATATCTGTATCTAAACCAGGCATATCTTGATATGACCAGGCGAACACCTCCACATATTCTCTCAGCATCTCAATCAGTCTCCTCTTGACAGAGTCCTCTAAAGCAGCCCCAATCTTGATTTCTCTTTTGGCGTCCTCAGTACCCAAATTAATAGTTTCCAATTCCTCCCGATGAGGTTGGATGACCCTTTCCTCCTTCTTCAGCAATCTGACCAATTCTGCAGGGAGTTCACAGTCTTCCTCACTCTCCTCTTCAGCTTGGTAGATGGGATTATCGAAATCATACTGAGCCATAACAGAACCGTTCATAGTGAGTGCCATAAGATCGCTTCTGCATGTTTAATGCTTTATTTTAGAAAAAAGAGTTCAAAAAAAGTCACGAAAAACAAAAAACATTGCCATTTTTATTGTTTTGGAAAAAAAAGGTGAAAACAGAAAACAGAAAGACAGGGATCACAAAGTTTGATTGCAAAAAATGTCCTTCATTAATGATAATCATTAAAATATGATGAGGCCCTACAAAATGAATCACTACGCCTTGGGCAGAACGTAGGATTTTCATGCAAAATGACAAAACAACAGAAAATTACTCTGTCAGAAGAGTAACTTGAACCACTTCTTCAGCCGTCCAGTTGTTGATAGACCCCCCTGGTGCACACGGGCGAACCCAGTTGTCCAAATCACAATCACTGTCACAGTCTTCACTGCCAGTTGCAGAGACGTCACCATGATTCATCAGCCCAGCGCTGGTAAAGGTACTCGGACCCGCTTGACCATTCTGCTCTGCTCGGAGAGGCTCATAACCAACGCCAAATTTGTCTTCTTTAACCGGCAAATCCACCATCTTGCCCCAGCCTTCAGTTTTGCCAGAATCAACAACCTCTTTGGCCTGCTTGTAAGAAGTGATTGAAGCACCTGGCTTCCTCTGCTCAGCGTACGCCACTTTCTCAAGAGCCACAGTCTCAAACGCCTGGCATAAGGTCTCGTGGATCTCGCCATCCACCTCAACATATTTGAACGAGGATAGATGACTCACCAGAATCTCTTCTTCACCGCACACGGTCACAATCTGACCGTTCCAGACATACTTGAGCTTTTGATGGAGAGTCGACGAGACTGCCCCTGCTGCATGAATCCATGGACGCCCCAATAGACAGCTATAGGCGGGCTGGATGTCCATAACATAGAAGATGATGTCGAATACCTCAGGACCTATCTTCACAGGCAAGGTAACTTCCCCACACACAGAACGTTTGGATCCGTCGAAAGCACGAACGATCAGGTCACTGGGAGTAAGTACAGACCCTTCCGCATCAATCTTCTTCAGAATCTGCTTAGGTAACACATTCAGCGACGACCCGGTATCTACCAATACGTGAGACAACACTGCCCCCTTGCACTCCATGGTGATGTGCAAGGCTTTGTTATGGTTTCGCCCTTCAGGCGGTAAGTCTAGATTGGTGAAACCCACACCATGCCTGGTGCTCACATTGGCCATCACACCCTCCAGTTGATTGACAGAAATCTTCTGAGGTACGTAAGCCAGATTCAACATCTTCAGCAAGGCATTACGGTGTGCCTCAGAGCACATCAACAATGAAAGTATAGAAATCTTGGACGGAGTTTGATTCAGCTGGTCTACAATCTTGTAGTCACTCTTCTTGATTATCTTCATAAACTCCTCCACGTCCTTCTCAAATAACCCCTCGGGCGCTTCCTTTTGGACAGGTTCTTCCTCAACCACAGCTTGCTTACCCTTTGCTCTGGCAGAAGCCTCAGCATTATTGTCCCTCAAAGGCTGCGGTGCGAACAGACGACCGCTTCTGGTAAAACCTCCTGGACCCCCTACATTATCCACAGCCGGACCAACAGTTGCAGGAACTCTATTCGGTAAACCAATTGTCACTGGAGTTTGATTCATTGGTCTCGTCTGACTTTCAGCCCTTCTATTACTGCGGTGAGCATTATCATATTTCCACGGCACAGCTCTACTATTCTCAACAGCCCTTCTTTCAGACGCCACGATAGTAGTTGGAACACTGATGGTTACAGGCACGGGAATGGTAACTGGGGTACCATTTGCTGCAGGTGCACTGACGACCCTTTGTCCACGTTCTTCAGACGGTTTAAAGTAAATGGTGATAGTTGACACTGTTCCACGATCTTTTACAGCCCTACTGAATTGCAAACAACCCTCATCCATCATACCCTGGATACCGGCCCTTAACTGATCACAACCATTTTCGGATTCTGCACAGCCCAAACAATCCTCATCACAGCCCGAGTAGATACCCCCATTCAGCAGACGGCCCTTCACAACTAGCAGAGAAGTCTGAACATCATCAACATTAACAACCAGATCTTCAGCTTCTTTCCCTTCAATATTGTTCACTCTATGCCCACCATGCTGAGGCATAGGGTTGTTTACGACGTTAGGCACTGGAGCGAAGTTGATTGCCTTGGCATCGATCAAATCTTGAACCTTGTGTTGGAGAGCCCGACACTTCTCAATATGATGCCCTGGTGCCCCAGAGTGAAAGTCACATCTAACATTAGCATCATAGCCAGGAGGCAGCACTGTTGGAGTGGCCATCGTACGCAACTCTACAAACCCTAACCGGAGTAGTTCGGGTAGTAGCTCTGCGTAAGACATAGGCAGAGGATCAAATCTTCTATCAGCCTGTAATTTCTGCCTAGGCTGGAAAGGACGTTGCTGTTGTTGTTGTTGTTGTTGTTGCGGTTGTTGAACTCTTTGTTGTTGTTGCTGACGAGGTTGAGGTGTCGGAATGGTTACTGCAGCAGCTTGACGGTATTCACTTCTATTCTGATCTCTGCGGTGTTGAACAGCATTAGTTTCACCCTCTCTTCGACGAGGTGCCCCAACAAACGGCTTCCTAGAAGAAGAGGAACCAGCATCTTGAATCTTCCCAGTTTTAATCAAACTCTCAGTCCTCTCTCCACAAATGACAACATCAGAAAAACTACCGAATGGGCAGCTCCCCATCCGGTCCATAAACACACCCTGAAGAGTACCGATAAACATATCTGTCAACTCCCTCTCCAGCATAGGGGGTTGAACTCTAGCCGCCAGTTCACGCCACCTCTGAGCATACTCCTTGAAGCTCTCTCCGGATTTCTGACATAGACTCTGCAGCTGAGTCCGGCTAGGCGCCATGTCCATGTTATGCTTATATTGCCTCAAGAAAGCTTCACCCAGATCTCTCCAGCAGCGGATCGAATCTCTCTTCAATTCCATGTACCAGTCCAAAGAAGCCCCAGATAGACTATCTTGGAAAAAATACATCCACATCTTTTCATCATCGGTATACGCAGAGATCTTTCGATAATAAGCCTGCACATGGGTGCGAGGGCAAGAAGTACCGTTGTATTTGTCGAATGACGGTGCTTTGAACTTGTGAGGGATTCTCAAACCTTCAACCAATCCCATATTAGTAACATCAAAACCGAGAGAATTCTGACTTTCCATAGCACGGATCTTCTCAGCAAGAGCCTCAACTTTGCGGTCTCTCTCACTAACCCTTCCCAGAACGTCTTCGTCTTCACTGAGCAGAGAGAACATATCCTCTTGTCTGTCAACAATCGTAGCAGGATTACGGGCCGGAGCACGGACTACTCTGGCATTAGCGGCATCTGGAACAATAGGTTGACCGTTGATTCGAATACCCCCCAACTCATCTCCCACAGCATAGTTGTTGACGGGTACAGCAACAGCAACATTGTTATCATTGACCGGGCCTCCCTCTGGCGGAGCATGGTTGATCGGTGGATTTGCAGCCTCTTGTCTCTGAACCATAGCTCGAAGTTCTTCTTGACCTTGTGCAACCCCTTGCATCATATTCATAAACTGGGCCATGCTAGCCTTCATCTCAGCCAACTCAGCTTGAAATTGATCCATACTTCTCTGTTGATTCAGTCTTGTTGAGTAGCGGTGCGGATGTTGATCAGCTATCCTGCCTGAACAGGAACCAAGAGTGAGAAGTCACGATCAAGAACACCTGTTATGCAAAATGATATGAGTATGATGCTAATGATGCGTATGATGCACATGATATGCTCATTTCTCAGGCATTCAAAGAGCCTGACCCATCCTGAAAAGATGGCAACCTACAGCAACAAGAGAACAAACAGATACAAGGGAATGCTGACATCCTTATACATACATAAGGGTGAAAAGGCATACAACCAATGTCAACAGAATATCTGAATAAACAACGTACAAAGAAAAAGAATCCCATCCAACAAGCCTGGAGGTGATTCTTAACAAAAGATCCAAGAGATGGCTTACACGCAAATGAATCCCATCCAACAAGCCTGGAGGTGATTCTCAACAAAATACAATCAGAGATACAAACTAAGACAGACGGTCTTCCGGAATGAGGGTCTTCAGGTAATGGCACTGGTCTATCAACAGTGTGCATTCTGAACATTCTGGTAAAGGGGTAATCTTCTCCTTCAGTTGTCTTCTAAGCTCTAAGACTTCTCCTCCAAGGTGGTTCTCTGATGCTTGTCTCAAGTCTACTTCCTTCTTCAACTGGATATCTTTATCTCTGAGTTGCTTCTCCAAGTCTCTGATCTTCTTCTGATAGTTGGCTTCTGCTCTCTGCAGTCTCAAGCGCTCCCTATGCTCCTCATCCAACATAGACTCTATCTCCTCATATGATCTCTTCTTGCTCCTTGCTCTGCTAGCATCTTCTCCTTGCACTTCCCTGAGTTGATGGGCCATGTGCAACCTATCAGCTTTAGCTTTGTACAACTCCATATGGGTGTCCTGCTCCTTCTCCCTCAACCGACGACTCTCCATCAGGGCTTGCTTATAGTGCTCAGCAGGCACACTATCAGCAAGAACCAAGGGTGGTTGCTCTTGCAACGGTTCCATCCTATCGTAGGGTAGCAACAAAGTTTCCACTCTCTTCTTTACCCAATCAGTGTAATCAGGCATGGCTATGGCAAACTTCTTCCCTAGGACGGATCCATCTCTGACACCAATGGACTTCCAAGCTCTTCCAATCTGCTCCAACCTAACAGGGTCGTCCTTCTTCTCAAAGTACACACTCTCGGCTATCTCAGCTTCACGTGGTCTTCTACTCATAACAAAACCTAACTGGCGAAGAGAAAGAACTGGATTATAATTTATACAACCCTTGGTCCCCACGAGTGGCACATTCCGGAATTCTCCACAGCTCATAATAACATTCTTCACATTCATCCGGTAAGATTGCCATCTGATGTCATAAGAGGTGAGCGACATGACCCTCTGAGTCCACTTGAGAGTGCTCTGGGTATCCACAAACGGTCCACTGGCTGGCAGAAGAGACATGAACCATTTGAATAGGAGAGGCAGGCAGCACCTGATGGCTCCACCCTTACCATGCCTACTGTGGATGGCATAGTAAGTATCAGCTAACAAGGTGGGGACTGGATTTCCTCTGATGAAAATGCTGATGGCAGCATGGTCAACAAAATTTGGCATACTGGGAAATAGGATGATTCCATATATCAAGGCGGCAAGCTGCGCGTGAAAAGCTTCCCAATTTCCCTTCTCTGCTTCATCTCTGGCTATTCTTAGAAGAAACTTCAACGGCAGACCCACAACTCCCCCACTGGGCTTCCAATTATCACAAACTTCCTTAACACTCAACCGGAGAGCTCTGGCAACAACCTTAAAGTCAACCTCCTTTGGTACGTCCAAGAAAGGAACCTGATGCTGAATCGGGATGCTTAACAGTATAGAATACTCCTCGAGAGTAGGTGCTAACTGGTAATCTTGGAACGTGAAACATCTAAGCTCCGGGTCATAGAACTGAAGAAGTGTCTGCAACGGCACCGGGTCAACTACTGTCTTCAACACTGTCAGGATATCCCCATACTGATTCACGAAACCCCCCAGACGATCACTGGTCACAAGACTGCCCAACTCAATCAGAGGCGTCAAAGGCTCCCGGTGAAAAACGTAGATACAAGTCTTCCGCTTCAACTCTGGGACTGTTGCCATCTCTATCAATGAACAAGCTCTGGAATGTACCTGAGAAATGATATGCATGCAGGGATTAGTTTTTTTCTCTTTTTTTTTTTCTTTTTTTTTTCTTTTTTTTTCTTTTTTTTTTTTTTTTTTTTTTTGAAAATAAATATGCTATGATGCACATGATGCAGACACAACTGGCTGGCGGTGCATCTCTGATCACAAAGTCGAAGCTTCGGTCTAAACTCAGAACCCAAATCCAACTTGAAAACCCAAGGTCAACTGAATATACTGTTGTCTGAACCCAAAGTCGCCAACAGAACCATAAGTCACCAACAGTACCTGTAATGATGAACCCTTCCCCACTCACGGGTGTAGTCTAGGCCAGGGTAAGGTCAAGAGAAACGCAGGATAAACAACCCTTTCAAGAATATCATCCTGTGCACACCCGATGTATGCACCGATAATACCCCATCAGAGTCTGAACTGCTCGTGATATCAATGTTCCGCTAAGTGGCGTACACCACCCGCTTCCCATGAATCACTCTATTCCTAGGTTTCCTAGATTTCACTCATGGTCTGGGTATTGGACCTTTTACCTCAACTGACTCCCACCCCACAAAGAAAAACAGACAACCAGCCAGGTGAACAGATGAATATGAATGCAAACATAATTACAAACATAAATGCAAACAACAGACAATGAATGCAAACAGTAAATAATGAATGCAATAAATAAACACAGCACAAAGCAACCAAACCCTAACCTAGAGAGCGCTAGGAGAGACTCGCTTAGGGAAGACGGACCAGCACAGGTCAACTTCTCTATCTTCCCCAGCAGAGTCGCCAGCTGTCGCATCACGCGAAAAACCGGCGGGAAAACAAGAACAACAGAGCCGCCACCGTGCGTTATTTATCCCAAAAGAGGGAAAGGAAACGCTCAGAGTAAACCTGGAAAAGAACATGGTCTCGCGACCAAAGAGAATGGGTTCGGGAGTCGGTTATGCGAAGGGAAGGTATTAGCACCCCTACGCATCCGTAGTACTCTACGGGATCCACGCACACTAGAAAGGAAAATTGGTTGCTAAACACTGCTCAAATATTCACACACTGGCTAAAAGAGACAAAAGAAACTGACTGAAACTGACTCGGCAGGATATCGCATCCTGGGCCTACTTAGTCTATCAGGCATAGACATCAGAGTCCAAGTAGTTCGGACTGGGGAGACGACACATGCTCGCTAGGATGTCGCATCCTATGCATACGTATCTTCTCGGACGAGAGAAGAATCAGAGCACTCGTAGCTCGGCTGACACGCACACAAACAAACACAGGCAAAGGCAAACGTGGAGCCTGAATGCCAATCACTGGACTTATGTCAGCATCCGAACCTAAAACACACGCAAAGAGGCAAACATGGAGCCCGGCTGCCAATTACTGGACTTACATCAGCATCCGAACCAAACACACGCACACTGGAACCTAACTGCCACTCGATGGACTTACATCAGCTTCCAAGCACACAACAACACAACAAGTTAATAGGGAGTCGGGGACTCGAGCCTATAACTGTCAAGCACACACTCAAACAAACAGACAACGAATTGCTAAGGAGTCAGGCACTCGAGCCTAGCAACTGTCAGACAACACACACAAAAAAAGAAAAAGGGGCGCCCGGAGAGATCAGCTCAATCTCCTGCCTACATACTTCATCTGGTATGAAGATCAGGGCGATGTAGTTCCCCTACGCAGGGATAAAGGACTAGCCTAACCGGATAACAGAGGGAGACACAACTAGGGAGACTACGACTCGAGCCTAGATGTTATCATGCAAATCATCCCTAAGTTAAGGTTTCTAGCTAAATGGCACAAGGGCCAACCTATCCTAAGCATGGCTCACACAGGAAGCAAGCCACACACACTTAACTTGCACAGGAAGCAAGCCAAGCAAAACCTAACTTGCACAGGAAGCAAGTCTAAACTAATCCTAACTTGCACAGGAAGCAAGTCAAACAATCCTATCTTGCACGGGAAGCAAGTCAAACAATCCTATCTTGCACAGGAAGCAAGTCAAACAATCCTATCTTGCACAGGAAGCAAGTCAAACAATCCTACAAGCACGGATAGCACACGCTATACACAAACAAGTGGCTCAAACACGGGTTAGGTTTTAGTCGAGGGGTCATATCAACCTCAACAAACAAACCTCTGGAATGGGGTGAGTGTTGCTCTTAACCTTGCCATTGAGGGGCTAAGGTGAAGCAGATGAAAGGATGAAGTGAGGATGAGACCTCACAGCTCTTATCCCTGGCCTGGGAGAGCTTAAGACAAGAATGTGTGGGTTCAAAAAGTGGGAACCCTCCTACACATTTAAAACTGACTCAACTGTACAATTGTACAAGATCTTGGGTTTGTATCTGCAATGCATCAACACAGTGGTGTGAGCAAAGCAGATGACACACTGAATAGTGGGGGATAGATTGCATATCCCTACCTTCCACCAATTGCCTCTTCACTTAGGAGGTCTTTGACTCTATGCAAGGACAAAAGTAAACAGTCACAAACATTGCCTCTTAAGGAGGACTTCAGACAGTTGCCTGGCCAAGTAACAGGCCAGGTCTTCCAGACTACATGAAGTAAAAGAGACATACCTCAATGCAAATTGCTTATACAAGCAAAGCAAAGCAAAAAGTTCACAAGGAACTAAGCAACTAAAGCACCTGAAACAGTCAAGCAGATGTTAGTATACAACTTCAAACAAAGTGAAAGGAAACATAGGCCAACAGTCAATTAGAGGCACATGGATGTGCAAGGCACAAGGCTTAAGGCATGTGAGCCAAGCCATCTACAATACAAACAAGTTAGACAATGATTCTTAAGCAAGCTCAATCAAAAGAATTGGTCTCAATGGCCATTTGATGGTCAACCTGAAAACACAAGCTCAAAGGTGAGTAACAGGACCACTAGGACAAGCCTAGGGTCAAAAATGAATGAGAAAGTCCAAGCAGCAAAGGGTAAGTATCCAAAATCATGTTCAAACAATTAGGAAACAAAACCGATTGGGTTCACATTCATATCAATCACTATCATCATTTCATGAACCATTTAGGTCAAAACATGGCAAACAGAAGCTCATAGAAGTCAACAGCAAGACTTAACTCAACAGTCAACTCAAACATTTCCAAAAATCACCAAATAAATCATGGTCAAACCTAACACATAGCATGGTAAGCATGTCAAATTTCATCTCATTTGGACAAGTGGAAGGCAGTCAATGAAAATCAGAAAGTCAAAGCAATTTTGAACATGCTCAATGAAGTCAACCAAACATGCATCAACTTAGAAAAATCATAAGTCAAGAATGGTGTATGATAAATGAATGGGATCAAAACCATGGCAAAGATGAGGATGTCTAGTTATCTCATGTAAAATTTCATGTCCATCCAATAAAGTATGAGAATTTCACAAATGAAGTGGGAACATGTGTCACACAAAGTCAACATTTGACTAGGCAGGGGAGAAAATCTCAAACAATTAGGAAATGCCACAAATAATTCTAAGAAAATTCACATGTAAACTAGACATACAAAAGTAGGTTCATGCAAAAAATCAGATCAATTGGAGGTCAAGAAGCATGGTAATGAAAATCATGAAGTTGGACATCAATGGTGTGACACAAATTGTCACACCCTAATTCAAAAATTCATAACTCACAAACCACAAATGATAAATTCACAAACCCTATACCAAAATCACCATGAGTGTGTCTAGTTTAAGCACAAAAAATTTGGGAGCCATTGGATACATTCTCATCATTTCACAATTGATTTGGCAAAGTGTACAAAATTTGGTCACATGCCACAAACCCTAGCAACATTTAAAATTCGACCATGCAAAAATTCTGGAAAATATATGACAAAAAACTAGAGATCAAGATGGACATGATGCAAAAATTCCCAATGAATTTGGAATTAAAATGAGGAACTTATGATTTTTGGAAGATTGAGTAATTAAATGAAATGAACATTGAAGGCGAAGCCCTAATGCACGAAATCCGCAGGAAAATCCGCGGATGGCTATGCAGGTCGCGGATAAATCCGCAGGTAAAACGCAGCAACATGAAGGTCGCGGATAAATCCGCAGGTAAAACGCAGCAGCATGAAGGTCGCGGATAAATCCGCAGGTAAAACGCAGCAGCCCAAAAACAGCAAGGTTTTCTTCATCACCTTCAACTTAATTTTTCCAGAAACCCCAAAAGGTCCCAAAAACAACATTTAAACATATTTTCATGAAGATCTAACAGCCCCTAACACGAATCAACATGCCATTTGTCTAAAAACAACAACAACATCAAGAATCGAACAAAATTAATCATGAACAACAAACTTTAAAACTCTCGTTCTCTCTCATTTCTCGATGGTTTTTCACGATTCAAAGAGCAGAATAAACAGCAAGGCAAGCTCTTCATAAAGCATAGCATCATTTAGAGAAAAGAGTGATTCGAATCCTTACTTATTTTTGAAGAAATCCACGAAACAGTTGTTGTTTGTGTGTTATAAGCTAAAACAGATGCTCCAAAGGTCTTCAAAAGATGAATGATGAAGAAGGTTTTGCTTGAGATGGCTTGGTTTGGATGCAATCTCACTTTGCCATGAATGGAGCTTGGAAAGGACAGTCCACCAAGAGCTCTTACAGTTGAAGAATGGAGTTTAAAAAAGGTTCAACATGTTGCTTGGATGTTGTTTCAAACAAGGCACGGCTTAGCTCTTTGGAAGTTTTTGAAGATTTTTGGAAAAATGCCAAAGATGAGGTTTCTTAGAAATGAGTGAGTTTTTTTGTGTTTGCTGTCCAATGTGGTTTATGTGCCTGCTATTAGGATTGGTTTGACAGAAAAAATGGTGCACAAAAACTGCTATGTGTGAGTACAAAGCATGGCCATGGAAGTATGGATGAAAGTGTCCTTTTTGCCCATTTTCAAGCAAATTAGTATGGCCTCTTTTGCTGGTTTTTTGGCTGCACAATGAAGCTTCAAATGACAGCAAATGTGCTTCCAATTTTCTGTTTTCAAAGTACAAAGCAAGGCATGGTGGATAGCATGGGGTAGCATGGTTGAATTTGTACTTTTCTTCCAATTCAAGCAACTAAACATGGATACATGATGGGTGCAAGTACTGCATAATTTGAGCTTGCAAACATGTTTTAAATGATATTTCTGAGCTGTTCCAATTGGCCAAATGTTAGAAAAATGTTTATATCAAAAAGTCAAACATTGGTCAAACTTGCATTTAAATGAGATAAGTCAAAAAATGCCATTTTGATTGGTGAAGTTTTGGCTCATGAAATTTATATCTTTGGAAAGAGGGGATCAAATGTGACTTGTAGGAAAAAACCCCACCAAAATTGGCCAAACGGTTTGGGAGATATGGCCCTTTGAAGTTCAAGATTTTCTGAAATCGATTCGATCATAACTTGCCAACCACACATGGGAATTAAGACTTCTTGGACTTTTTGGAAATGGGATAACAAGATCTTCAACTTTCATGTTGGGCAAAAATTCATTTGAGGCTTGTATCATGATGTAATTTTGAGGATCAAGACTTTCCATTTTTGGCAGTTTTCAGTTACAGGCCCAGTTTCCATTTTGGGAAATTTTTGATCTGGCTTCAAATTCTTCCATGATGGTGTTTGGCATGATATATGATGACTATTTGGACATGAATAAGATCTCACAAACCATTTCCTTTCATCAAATCACTGATTAAATAGGCAGTTGACCAACAGTTGACTTTTAGGGTTTCTGACTGATTGTGCATTGACTGATGATTTCCAAACCCTAATTCCTTGAGAATTTGACTTCAAATGATGTCCCAAGTTGTATGAACTCTTGATTACTGATCATGGTGCCCAAATTCCACAAGAATGGCCACCATCCACTGCTTTGACTGACTGTTGACTTTTTTAGGGTTTTTGACTGTCTGTGTATGAACTGCTGACCTCTGAGTCTTCAACCCTTGACCTAAACACTTCAAATAGACCTCCAAGCCATGTGAACTTGTTGGACAAACCCCAAGGCCTTGGTTCAATGAGAGATTCCTTTGCTTGCTTGGTTGACTGATCAGGAGATTAGTTTGACCTAATTCTTGATTTGCTTGCTCTTGAGGCAACTGAGGGATAATGCAAATGCTATGCAATGGATCATGATATGCTATGACCTAATATGAAAATGTATGCATAATGATAGGTGCAAATTTGAGGTGCTACAAAGATGACCCCAAGAGAAACAATGTTCTTAAAAACCATCGAAAAACTTTCATGTTCATCAAAAATTCATTTGAAACTTGTAAGGTCATCATTAATTTCAAAACATTATAGGTCATTTTGACTAAAACCCTAATTTTGGGTCAACTTCCCAAGGACCTAACTCCTTCATTTTTCATGATTTTGAGGTGAGACCAATTGAATTGGAAAATTTAAGATGTCTACTTCAAATTTTATGTTGGACAAAATTTCATAATCCTAAAAGAAACACATGTGATAATACAAAACATTATAGGTGACTTTGGACCAAAGCCATTAAATCTTGAAAAAGTCCAACTTCAAGTGCCCATAACTTTCTCATAAAAAATCAAAATGATGCAAAATGTAAGTCCAAATTGATTGTGTTGAAAATATATACAACTTTGATGTTGGAGGTTTTTCCATTTGAGGCTTTCATCATTGAAACAGAAGGGCTTGAAGTTGGTCATTTTTGGCAAAATTTTCAAATACATGTTTTGTACCTTGAACTTCATGGCCAATTTTCACAATCTTCCA